>NW_027590144.1:0-7500 GCF_964213995.1 Mustelus asterias
GTGAGAGAGAGAGGTGTGTGTGTGAGAGAGACTGTGTGTGAGAGAGAGTGTGTTTGTGTGTGTGAGAGAGAGTGTGTCTGTGTGTGAGAGAGAGCGAGTGTGTGTGTGTGTGAGAGAGTGTGTGAGAGAGAGAGTGTGTGCGAGAGAGCGTGTGCGTGAGAGAGTCTGTCTGTGTGAGAGAGAGAGAGAGTGTGCGAGAGAAAGAGTGTGTGTGTGAGAGAGTGTGTGAGTGTGTGTGTGAGTGAGAGTATATGTTTGAGAGAGAGTGTATGTGTGAGAGAGTGAGTGTATGTGAGTGAGAGTGTGTCAGTGAGAGAGAATGCATGGGTGAGAGTGTGTGAGCGTGAAAGTGTGTGTGAGAGAAAGTGTGTGAGAGAGAGAAAGAGTGAGTGTATGTGTGAGAGAGTGAGTGTATGTGTGTGTGAGAGACTGTGTGCATGTGGGTGAGAGTGTGTCAGTGAGAGAGAGTGCATGGGTGAGAGTGTGTGAGCGTGAAAGTGTGTGTGAGAGAATGTGCGTGAGAGAGAAAGTGTGTGCGAGAGAGAGAGTGTGTGTGTGAGAGAAAGTGTGTGTGAGAGAGAAAGTGTGTGTGTGAGAGAAAGTGTGTGTGACAGAGAGAAAGTGTGTGTGACAGAGAGAAAGAGCATGTGTGTGAGTGAGAGAGTGCGTAAGAGATAGTGTCTGTGTGTGTGAGAGACAGAGAGAGCATGTGTGTGTGTGTGTGTGTGTCTGAGAGTGTGTAAGGAGAGCGTGTGTGTGACCTGATCTTCCTCTACAGTCTATCAGTAACTGAAACACGGGATTAGATGCAAAGTGAAGCTCCCTCGACAGTGTTCCCATCAAACACTCCCAGGAAAGGTACAGGTACAGCACAGAGTTCGATACAGAGTAAAGCTCTCTCTACACTGTTCCCATCAAACACTCCCAGGACCGACACAGCACAGAGTTTGATACAGAGTAAAGCTCCCCCGACACTGTCCCCATCCAACACACCCAGGAGAGATACAGCACGGGGTTAGATACAGAGTAAAACTCCCTCTACACTGTCCCCATCAAACACTCCCAGGACAGGTACAGCACAGGGTTAGATACAGACTAAAGCTCACTGTACACTGTCCCCATCAAAACAGTCCTAGTACAGATACAGCACGGGGTTAGATATAGAGTAAAGCTCCCTGTACACTGTCCCCATCAAACACTCCCAGGACAGGTACAGCACAGGGTTAGATACAGACTAAAGCTTACTGTACACTGTCCCCATCAAAACAGTCCCAGTACAGATACAGCACGGGGTTAGATACAGAGTAAAGCTCCCTCTACACTGTCCCCCATCAAACACACACAGGACAGGTACAGCACGGGGTTAGATACAGAGTAAAGCTCCCTCTACACTGTCCCCATCAAACACTTCAAGGACAGATACAGCAGGGGGTTAGATATGGAGTAAAGCTCCCTCGACAATATCCCCATCAGACAAACCAAGGACAGGTACAGCACGGGGTTAGATACAGAGTAAAGCTCCCTCTTCACTGTCCCCATGAAACACTCCCATGACAGATACAGCAAGTGGTTAGATGTAGAGTAAAGCTCCCTCGACACTGTCCCCATCAAACACTCCCAGGACAGGTACAGCATGGGGTTAGATACAGAGTAAATCTACCTCTACACTGTCCCCATCAAACACTCCCGGAACAGACACAGCACGGGGTGAGATACAGATTAAATCTCCCTCTACGCTGTCCCCATCAAACACTCCCAGGACAGGTACAGCACGGGGTTAGATACAGATTAAATCTCCCTCTACACTGTCCCCATCAAACACTCCCAGGACAGGTACAGCACGGGATTAGATACAGAGTAAAGCTCCCTCGACACTGTCCCCATCAAACACACCCACAACAGATACAGCAAGTGGTTAGATACACAGTAAAGCTCCCACTTCACTGTCCTCATCTAACACTCCCAGGACATATACAGCACAGGGTTAGATACAGAGTAAAGCTCCCTCTACACTATCCCCATCAAACACTCCCAGGACAGGTACAGCACGGGTTTAGATACAGAGTGAAGCTCCCTATACACTGTCCCCATCATATAATCCAATGACAGACACAGCATGGTGCTAGATTAAAGGAAAAGCTGCCTCCAGATTGTGCACATCAAACACACCCAGGACAGGTACAGCACGGGGTTAGATACAGCTCAAATCTTCCTCTACATTTTGCCCATCATTGTGTGTGTGAGAGAATGTGTGTGTGAGAGAGAGAGAGTGTGTGTGTGTGTGGGAGAGAGTGTGTGTGTGAGAGAGAATGTGTGTGTGAGAGAGAGTGTGTGTGAGAGAGAGTGTGTGTGTGAGAGAGAGACAGAGTGTGTGTGTGAGAGAGAGGTGTGTGTGTGAGAGAGACTGTGTGTGAGAGAGAGTGTGTGTGTGAGAGAGAGAGTGTCTGTGTGTGAGAGAGAGCGAGTGTGTGTGTGAGAGAATGTGTGTGTGTGTGAGAGAGTGTGTGAGAGACAGAGTGTGCGTGAGTGAGAGAGACCGTGTGTGTGAGAGAGAGAGAGTGTGTGTGAGAGAGAGGGCGTGTGTGAGAGAGTGTGTGTGTGTGAGAGAGTGTGTGTGTGTGTGTGCGAGAGTGTGTGCGAGAGAGAGTGTGTGCGAGAGAGCGTGTGCGTGAGAGAGAGTCTGTCTGTGTGAGAGAGAGAGTGTGTGCGAGAGAAAGAGTGTGTGTGTGAGAGTGTGTGTGTGAGTGAGAGTATATGTTTGAGAGAGAGTGTATGTGTGAGAGAGTGAGTGTATGTGAGTGAGAGACTGTGTGCATGTGTGTGTGTGTGTGTGAGAGACTGTGTGCATGTGTGTGAGAGTGTGTCAGTGAGAGAGAATGCATGGGTGAGAGTGTGTGAGCGTGAAAGTGTGTGTGAGAGAATGTGTGTGTGAGAGAATGTGTGTGTGAGAGAATGTGTGAGAGAGAAAGCGTGTGTGACAGAGAGAAAGAGCATGTGTGTGAGTGAGAGAGTGCGTAAGAGATAGTGTATGTGTGTGTGTGAGAGACAGAGAGAGCACGTGTGTGTGTGAGAGACAGAGAGAGCATGTGTGTGTGTGTGTGTCTGAGAGTGTGTAAGGAGAGCGTGTGTGTGACCTGATCTTCCTCTACAGTCTATCAGTAACTGAAACACGGGATTAAATGCAAAGTAAAGCTCCCTCGACACTGTTCCCATCAAACACTCCCAGGAAAGGTACAGGTACAGCACAGAGTTCGATACAGAGTAAAGCTCTCTCTACACTGTTCCCATCAAACACTCCCAGGACAGACACAGCACAGAGTTTGATACAGAGTAAAGCTCCCCCTACACTTTCCCCATCCAACACACCCAGGAGAGATACAGCACGGGGTTAGATACAGAGTAAAGCTCCCTCTACACTGTCCCCATCAAACACTCCCAGGACAGGTACAGCACAGGGTTAGATACAGATTAAAGCTCACTGTACACTTTCCCCATCAAAACAGTCCCAGTACAGATACAGCACGGGGTTAGAGATAGAGTAAAGCTCCCTCTACACTGTCCCCATCAAACAAACCAAGGACAGATACAGCATGGGGTTAGATATAGAGTAAAGCTCCCTCTGCACTGTCCCCAACAAACTTGCTCCCTCTACAATATCCCCATCAGACAAACCAAGGACAGGTACAGCACGGGGTTAGATACAGAGTAAAGCTCCCTCTTCACTGTCCCCATGAAACACTCCCAGGACATGTACAGCAAGTGGTTAGATGTAGAGTAAAGCTCCCTCGACACTGTCCCCATCAAACTCGCCCAGGACAGGTACAGCATGGGGTTAGATACAGAGTAAATCTACCTGAACACTGTCCCCATCAAACACTCCTGGAACAGACACAGCACGGGGTGAGATACAGAGTAAATCTACATCTACACTGTCCCCATCAAACACTCCCGGAACAGACACAGCACGGGGTGAGATACAGATTAAATCTCCCTCGACGCTGTCCCCATCAAACACTCCCAGGACAGATACAGCAAGTGGTTAGATACAGAGTAAAGCTCCCACTTCACTGTCCTCATCTAACACTCCCAGGACATATACAGCACAGGGTTAGATACAGATTAAATCTCCCTCTACACTGTCCCCATCAAACTCGCCCAGCACAGGTACAGCACGGGATTAGATACAGAGTAAAGCTCCCTCGACACTGTCCCCATCAAACACACCCACAACAGATACAGCAAGTGGTTAGATACACAGTAAAGCTCCCACTTCACTGTCCTCATCTAACACTCCCAGGACATATACAGCACAGGGTTAGATACAGAGTAAAGCTCCCTCTACACTATCCCCATCAAACACTCCCAGGACAGGTACAGCACGGGTTTAGATAGAGTGAAGCTCCCTATACACTGTCCCCATCATATAATCCAATGACAGACACAGCATGGTGCCAGATTAAAGGAAAAGCTGCCTCCACATTGTGCACATCAAACACACTCAGGACAGGTACAGCACGGGGTTAGATACAGCTCAAATCTTCCTCTACATTTTGCCCATCATTGTGTGTGTGAGAGAATGTGTGTGTGAGAGAGAGAGAGTGTGTGTGTGTGTGTGTGAGAGAGAGTGTGTGTGTGAGAGAGAGTGTGTGTGTGAGAGAGTGTGTGAGAGAGAGTGTGTGTGTGAGAGAGAGACAGAGTGTGTGTGAGAGAGAGAGGTGTGTGTGTGAGAGAGACTGTGTGTGAGAGAGAGTGTGTTTGTGTGTGTGAGAGAGAGTGTGTCTGTGTGTGAGAGAGAGCGAGTGTGTGTGTGTGTGAGAGAGTGTGTGAGAGAGAGAGTGTGTGCGAGAGAGCGTGTGCGTGAGAGAGTCTGTCTGTGTGAGAGAGAGAGAGAGTGTGCGAGAGAAAGAGTGTGTGTGTGAGAGAGTGTGTGAGTGTGTGTGTGAGTGAGAGTATATGTTTGAGAGAGAGTGTATGTGTGAGAGAGTGAGTGTATGTGAGTGAGAGTGTGTCAGTGAGAGAGAATGCATGGGTGAGAGTGTGTGAGCGTGAAAGTGTGTGTGAGAGAAAGTGTGTGAGAGAGAGAAAGAGTGAGTGTATGTGTGAGAGAGTGAGTGTATGTGTGTGTGAGAGACTGTGTGCATGTGGGTGAGAGTGTGTCAGTGAGAGAGAGTGCATGGGTGAGAGTGTGTGAGCGTGAAAGTGTGTGTGAGAGAATGTGCGTGAGAGAGAAAGTGTGTGCGAGAGAGAGAGTGTGTGTGTGAGAGAAAGTGTGTGTGAGAGAGAAAGTGTGTGTGTGAGAGAAAGTGTGTGTGACAGAGAGAAAGTGTGTGTGACAGAGAGAAAGAGCATGTGTGTGAGTGAGAGAGTGCGTAAGAGATAGTGTCTGTGTGTGTGAGAGACAGAGAGAGCATGTGTGTGTGTGTGTGTGTGTCTGAGAGTGTGTAAGGAGAGCGTGTGTGTGACCTGATCTTCCTCTACAGTCTATCAGTAACTGAAACACGGGATTAGATGCAAAGTGAAGCTCCCTCGACAGTGTTCCCATCAAACACTCCCAGGAAAGGTACAGGTACAGCACAGAGTTCGATACAGAGTAAAGCTCTCTCTACACTGTTCCCATCAAACACTCCCAGGACCGACACAGCACAGAGTTTGATACAGAGTAAAGCTCCCCCGACACTGTCCCCATCCAACACACCCAGGAGAGATACAGCACGGGGTTAGATACAGAGTAAAACTCCCTCTACACTGTCCCCATCAAACACTCCCAGGACAGGTACAGCACAGGGTTAGATACAGACTAAAGCTCACTGTACACTGTCCCCATCAAAACAGTCCTAGTACAGATACAGCACGGGGTTAGATATAGAGTAAAGCTCCCTGTACACTGTCCCCATCAAACACTCCCAGGACAGGTACAGCACAGGGTTAGATACAGACTAAAGCTTACTGTACACTGTCCCCATCAAAACAGTCCCAGTACAGATACAGCACGGGGTTAGATACAGAGTAAAGCTCCCTCTACACTGTCCCCCATCAAACACACACAGGACAGGTACAGCACGGGGTTAGATACAGAGTAAAGCTCCCTCTACACTGTCCCCATCAAACACTCCCAGGACAGGGACAGCACGGGGTTAGATACAGAGTAAAGCTCCCTCTACACTGTCCCCATCAAACAAACCAAGGACAGATACAGCACGAGGTTAGATATAGAGTAAAGCTCCCTCTGCACTGTCCCCAACAAACTCGCCCAGGACAGGTACACACGGGTTTAGATACAGAGTAAATCTCCCTCGATACTGTCCCCATCAAACAAACCAAGGACAGATACAGCACGAGGTTAGATATAGAGTAAAGCTCCCTCTGCACTGTCCCCATCAAACACTCCCAGGACAGGGACAGCACGGGGTTAGATACAGAGTAAAGCTCCCTCTACACTGTCCCCATCAAACAAACCAAGGACAGATACAGCACGAGGTTAGATATAGAGTAAAGCTCCCTCTGCACTGTCCCCAACAAACTCGCCCAGGACAGGTACACACGGGGTTAGATACAGAGTAAATCTCCCTCGATACTGTCCCCATCAAACAAACCAAGGACAGATACAGCACGGGGTTAGATACAGAGTAAATCTCCCTCTGCACTGTCCCCAACAAACCCTCCCAGGACAGATACAGCACGGGGTTAGATACAGAGTAAAGCTCCCTCTACACTGTCCCCATCCAACACACCGAGGACAGATACAACACGGGGTTAGATCCAGAGTAAATCTCCCTCTGCACTGTTCCCAACAAACACTCCCAGAACAGTTACAGCACGGGGTTAGATACAGAGTAAAGCTCCCTCTACACTGTCCCCATCAAATACTCCCAGGACAGGTACAGCACGGGGTTAGATACAGATTAAAGCTCACTGTACACTGTCCCCATCAAACAGTCCCAGAACAGATACAGCACGGGGTTAGACATAGAGTAAAGCTCCCTCTCCACTGTCCCCATCAAACAAACCAAGGACAGGTACAGCACGGGGTTAGATACAGAGTAAAGCTCCCTCGATACTGTCCCCATCAAACACTCCCAGGGCAGGGACAGCATGGGTTCGATACAGAGTAAAGCTCCCTCTGCACGATCCCCATCAAACACTCCAAGGACAGATACAGCAGGGGGTTAGATATGGAGTAAAGCTCCCTCGACAATATCCCCATCAGACAAACCAAGGACAGGTACAGCACGGGGTTAGATACAGAGTAAAGCTCCCTCTTCACTGTCCCCATGAAACACTCCCATGACAGATACAGCAAGTGGTTAGATGTAGAGTAAAGCTCCCTCGACACTGTCCCCATCAAACACTCCCAGGACAGGTACAGCATGGGGTTAGATACAGAGTAAATCTACCTGAACACTGTCCCCATCAAACACTCCCGGAACAGACACAACACGGGGTGAGATACAGATTAAATCTCCCTCGACACTGTCCCCATCAAACACTCCCAGGACAGTT
>NW_027590144.1:12500-15000 GCF_964213995.1 Mustelus asterias
GGAGAGATTGGAGAAACTTGGTTTGTTCTCACTGGAACGACGGAGGTTGAGGGATGACCTGATAGAATTCTACAAGATTATGAGGGGCATGGACCGAGTGGATAGTCAGAAGCTTTTTACCAGGGTGGAAGATTCAAAATCTCGGGGGCATAGGTTTAAGGTGTGAGGGGCAAGGTTTAAAGGAGATGTACAAGGCAAGTTTTTTTACACAGAGGGTGGTGGGTGCCTGGAACTCGCTGCCAGGGGAGGTAGTGGAAGCAGATACGATAGTGAGTTTTACGGAACGTCTGGACAAATACATGAATAGGATGGGAATAGAGGGATATGGTCCCCAGAAGGGTAGGGGGTTTTAGATCAGTCGGGCAGCATGGTTGGTGCAGGCTTGGAGGGCCGAAGGGCCTGTTCCTGTGCTGTAATTCTCTTTGTTCTTTGATAAGCTCGTCAACATCTTTTCCAAAAGGGAGGGGAGTCTAAAACTAGAAGACATAGGTTTAAGGTGAGAGGGGAGAGGGTCCAGAGGGTAATTCTTTTCACACATAGGGTGGTGAGGGATTGGAACAAGCTGCCAGAGGTCGTAGTAGAAGCGGACACAATTTTATATTTTAAAAAGCATTTAGACAGTTATTCTGGTAAGATTGGTATGGAGGGATTTGGGCCAAACGCAAGGCATTTGATACGAGCTTAATGGTAAAAACTGGGTGGCAGGGAAAAGTTGGGCCAAAGGACCCATTTGTATCTGAGCTCTGTTTTCTGCCCGGTAACCATTTCTCAATCCATCCCAGTATTTTCCAAATTTGTGGATTGGACACAGTAAATTGCCGTTTCCTGTCCAAAGCTGTGTTGGTTCGGTGGATTAAGGTAAATGTGTGGGGTTACGGGGATAGGGCTGGGTCAAGGGCCTTGGTAAGATACTGTGTCAGAGAGTCAGTACAGACTCGATGGGCTGAATGGTCTCCTTCTGCACTGCAGGGATTCTGTGACTCTGTTATTAAGATCCCTTTGTCATTTGAAGCTTCCAGCTAAAATGCTGACAATGCTGCCTATTTCTGTGCACTTTGGCAAACGTTCTGTCTCATCACCGGGCGACACGGTGGCACAGTGGTTAGCACTGCTGACTCACAGCGCCAGGGATCTGGGTTCGATTCCCCGCCTCGAGTGACTGTCTGTGTGGAGTTTGCACGTTTGCTAAATTGCCCCTTAGTGTCAGGGGGATTCGGGCCTGGGTGGTATTATTGTCGGGGCAGGCTTGTTGGGCTGAATGGCCTCATTCTGCAGTGTAGGAATTCTATGGCTCTTGGATCTTAAATGGTTGATAAATAGTGAAACTGAGACACAAACTGGGGCTTGGCAGCAGCAGACAGAATGGGAATCATTGCATCCTGCAGGGATTTTTATTACAGAATCAATTTCAGAAAATTTACAACTCAAAATTCACAAAAGCAAAGTGTGGGATTGCAAACTTGGAATGATTAGCCTAGGACTAAAGTTTAAAAGCTACAGATTGACATTCAGAAACAAGAGATGGCCTCACATCTTCAATTCTGTGATTGTCTGGCATCTCCTGCTCTGAATATTACAAAATCTCTGCCCCCTTCATGCGTCTGGAGACTTTGAAAGTTACGCAGACATTGGTAAAACTTTCCTTTATCTCAAGGCATCTCCTGTGAAATACTCAACTTCTGCAAAGAGACACAATCTAATTGACACTTTCTGAATCTCCTTTCAAACAACCTCCCAACCCCACTGTGCAGGATGCAGGAATGTCACCTTTTGTCACATTCCCCAACACAATTGTTGACACGTTTTCGGGACAGGAAAAGTAGATTCAACTGACAGATTCTGAGCCCCAGGTTGAATCTTTAAGATGTAAAAATGAACTGAAAGCCCAGGTCTCTCTGTTCCTGCATCCATTTTAACATTGACCCATTGATTTTAAATTGCTTCTCCTGTGTGTAAAATACCATCTATCAACTTCAGGTTTGAACATTAATAAGCGACTGAGCATCAACTGTGAATTATAGAAGGTAGTTCCAAACTAATATCACACCTGGTGTGGCAAAGTGTTCCTGAATTTCACTCCGAAAAGTCTAAAACCCTAAACATTGTCTAAAATCCAATGTCCCCCAAATCCTGTCCCCATCAAACACTCCCAGGACAGGTACAGCACGGGGTTAGGTACAGAGTAAAGCTCCCTCGACACTGTCCCCATCAAACACTCCCAGGACAAATACAGCACGGGGTTCAATACAGAGTAAAGCTTTCTCGACACTGTCCCCATCAAACACTCACAGGACAGGGACAGCACAGGGTAAGATACAGAGCAAAGCTCGCTCTACACTGGCCCCATAAAACACTTCCAGGAGAGATACAGCACGGGGTTAGATACAGAGCAAAGCTCCCTCCACACTGTTCCCATCAAACACACCCAGGACAGGTACAGCATGGAGTTAGATACAGAATAAAGCTCGCTCTACACTGTCCCCATAAAACACTTCCAGGA
>NW_027590144.1:22500-82500 GCF_964213995.1 Mustelus asterias
TTAACCTGATCCAGATTTAATGTTTCATATCAGAGGGAGCGAGATCTGAATGAGAGTGGAATAGAGAGAGAGAGAGAAACACACAGGGAGGGAACTGTCTCATAGAATCATAGAAACCCTACAGTACAGAAAGAGGCCATTCGGCCCATCGAGTCTGCACCGACCACAATCCCACCCAGACCCTACCCCCATATCCCTACATATTTACCCACTAATCCCTCTAACCTAGGCATCTCAGGACACTAAGGGCAATGTTTAGCATGGCCAATCAACCTAACCCGCACATCTTTGGACTGTGGGAGGAAACCGGAGCACCCGGAGGAAACCCATGCAGACACGAGGAGAATGTGCAAACTCCACACAGACAGTGACCCAAGCCGGGAATCGAACCCAGGTCCCTGGAGCTGTGAAGCAGCAGTGCTAACCACTGTGCTACCGTGCCACCCTAACTCTTTAGTCTCTGCTTTACAACTGACTTGTTGTGTTTGGGTGTTACTGAGAGATTGTGTAACTGAGAGGAGATCCTGGGTTTTTGCTGTGCTATTTAATTTAAATATTTTCGTATATTTTAATTATTTTCTCTCTCTTTCCCCAAGAATTAATATTTAGATTTTACTGAGAGATTGTGTAACTGGGAAGGGGGAATCCTGGACTCTTGTGCTATTTAATGTAAAGAATTCTTGTATTTTAATTAATTATTTTCTCTGTTCCCCAGGGATTTGAATTTTGAAGACTGCAATGTGACTCGGAATCCTTGGACAAGGGGCTTTTCTCCAGAGGATGATGGATGGACTGAGGCCTGTTCTCTAGGCTGCAAGTGAGTTGTTGTCTCTTTATTACCCTGATCCAGGTTTAATTTTAATCTCGCTTTCTTGGACGAACCAGTTCTGGTTCGATTGTGGGGTGGAGTGGAGTTTAAAACCCTGGGGTTAAAATATCCCGGCTTTGCAATTAGTCACAAACAGGTTAACCCTTTGGTGGGTGGCAAAGAGTAAATTAAATATCTGTAATATGAAACTGTCTAAAAGTTAGTTTTAAATCCAAGATAACAGGGATGGGAGACAGAGCGCTGTTCCTAATTGTTGAATAAAATTCATAGAGGCCTTTATAATTCAGTTTTCAGATGTTCAGACTTTCATTGTGTCCTCTCTGCAGCTTTTCCCCCATTCTGTCTATTTCTCTCTGCTTTCTCTCTCTCTCTTTCTCTCCCTTTCCTTCCTCTATCTGTCTCTCTTTTTTATTCCCTCTCTCTCCCTCTTTTTCCCAGGAAGTCATATTTTGTTGGACAATCTCTCAGTAAAATCTGAGAAGGGGGAATCTTGGGCTCTTGTGCGATTTAATTTAAACATTTTCTGGTATTTTAATATATTTCTCTCTCTTTTAACCAAGAATTAACATTTAGATTTTACTGAGAGATTGTGTAACTGAGAAAGGGGAATCCTGGGCTCTTGTGCTATTTAATTTCAACATTTTCTTGTATTTAAATTAATTATATTCTATCTCTCCCCAAGGAATTCATATTTAGTTAAACAATCTGTCAGTGAAATCTTAGAAGGGGGAATCCTGGGTTCTTGTGCTATTTAATTTAAACATTTTCTTGTACTTTAATTAATTATTTTCTCTTCTCCCCAGGAATTTGAATTTTGAAGACTGCAACATGACTCGGAATCCTTGGACAAGGGGCTTTTCTCCAGAGGAGGATGGATGGACTGAGGCCTGTTCTATCGGCCGCATGTGAGTTGTCGTCTCTTTATTACCCTGATCCAGGTTTAATTTTAATCTCGCTTCCTCGGATGAACCAGTCCTGGTTCGATTGTGGGATGGGGGGCTGGAGTTTGAAACCCTGGGGTTAAAATATCCCGGCTTTGCAATTAGTTACAAACACATTAACCCTTAGGTGGGTGGCAAAGAGTAAATTAAATGTCTGTAATATGAAACTGTCTCAATTTGTTTTAAATCCAAGGTAACAGGGATGGGAGACAGACCGCTGTTCCTAATTGTTGAATAAAATTCACAGAGGCCTTTACAATTCAGTTTTCAGAAGTTCAGAATTTCATTTCGTCCTCTCTGCAGCTTTTCCCCCATTCTGTCTATTTCCTCTCTGCTTTCTCTCTCTCCATCCCTTTCCTTCCTCTATCTGTCTCTTTTTTTTATTCCCTCTCTCTCTCTTTTTCCCAGGAAATAATATTTTGTTGGACAATCTCTCAGTAAAATCTGAGAAGGGGGAATCCTGGGGCTCTTGTGCTATTTAATTTAAACATTTTCTGGTATTTTAATATATTTCTCTCTCTTTTACCCAAGAATTAACATTTAGATTTTACTGAGAGAATGTGTAACTGAGAAAGGGGAATCCTGGGCTCTTGTGCTATTTAATTTAAACATTTTCTGGTATTTTAATATATTTCTCTCTCTTTTACCCAAGAATTAATTTAGATTTTACTGAGAGATTGTGTAACTGAGAAAGGGGAATCCTGGGCTCTTGTGTATTAAATTTAAACATTTTCTTGAATTTAAATTAATTATATTCGATCTCTTCCCAAGGAATTAATATTTAGTTAGACAATCTCTCAGTGAAATCTTAGAAGGAGGAATCCTGGGCTCTTGTGCTACTTAATTTAAACATTTTCTTGTATTTTAATTAATTATTTTCTCTGTTCCCCAGGGATTTGAATTTTGAAGACTGCAATGTGACTCGAAATCCTTGGACAAGGGGCTTTTCTCCAGAGGAGGATGGATGGACTGAGGCCTGTTCTATAGGCTGCAAGTGAGTTGTTGTCTCTTTATTATCCTGATCCAGGTTTAATTTTAATCTCGCTTTCTTGGACGAACCAGTTCTGGTTCGATTGTGGGATGGGGTGGGGTGGAGTTTAAAACCCTGGGGTTAAAATATCCCGGCTTTGCAATGAGTCACAAACAGGTTAACCCTTTGCTGGGTGGCAAAGAGTAAATTAAATATCTGTAATATGAAGCTGTCTAAAAGTTTGATGCAAATCCAAAATAACAGGGGTGGGAGAGAGTGATTTACCCGAATGTTAAATAAGATTCACAGAGGACATTACAATTCAATTTTCTGAAGTTCAGCCTTTACATTTATCTTCCCCTCTACAGCTTTCTTCCCCATTCTATTTCTCTCTGCTTTTCTCTCTGTCTCTCTCTCCAGTATTTTTCCCCTATCTTCAGCTTTCTCTCCCTTCCTGTTTCTTTCCAATCATCTCTCCCTCTCGAGCATTCTTCCATATCTGTCCATCACTCACCAGAATGTCTCTCTCTCTCGAGCGTTCTTCCATATCTGTCCATCACTCTCCAGAATGTCTCTCTCTCTCGAGCGTTCTTCCATATCTGTCCATCACTCTCCAGAATGTCTCTCTCTCTCTCTGGCTCCATCTTCCTTTGTGTCTCTTTAAACCTTTAATCAACAAAAACTGTGTTATTGTAAACAGGGAGACAGGAATATGGCATCGCTCATTTCAATGCAGAGTACATGAGAGAGAGGGAAAGAAACAGCTATGGACAGAGACAACGAGTGAGAAAGAGAGGGGACAGGGACAAGGATCTAGACAGGAACATCCATCTTTACACTGAGTAAGAGAGACAGGAGCAGAGGGAGAAAAGAGAGGGAGATAGTGAAAGGGAGATGGAGGGAGTTGTAGAAATCAATCCCGGGAGGGCGATTTTAAAAAGTGTCCCGAAGGAATCAGCAGCCCCTTCCCAAACTGAAAGAGGGAGATGAGCAGCTCCTGGAGTCTGAGAGGGAGATAGGGATGGACTGGGGGGTTGGGGATATTTGAATTCAGTTTCAGGAGATTCTGTTTGTAGATTTCTCTCTCTCTGTTCATGCCATTCTGATGTTTCTGAGAGATTGTGTAACTGAGAAGGGGGAATCCTGCGTTTTGGTGAGATTTAATTTAAATAGTTTCTTGTATTTAATTAATTTTCTCTCTCTTTTCCCCAAGAATTCATATCTAGTTTGACAATCTCTCAGTAAAATCTGAGAAGGGGAATCCTGGGCTCTTGTGCTATTTAATTTAAATATTTTCTTGCATTTTAATTAATTATTTTCTCTCTCTCTTTTCCCCAGGAATTTGAATTTTGAAGACTGCAACGGGACTCGGAATCCTTGGACAAGGGGCTTTTCTCCAGAGGAGGATGGATGGACTGAGGCCTGTTCTGTTGGCTGCAAGTGAGTTGTCGTCTCTTTATTACCCTGATCCAGGTTTAAATTTAATCTCGCTTCCTCGGATGAACCAGTTCTGGTTCGATTGTGGGATGTGTGGGGGGCTGGAGTTTAAAATGCTGGGGTTAAAATATCCCGGCTTTGCAATTAGTCACAAACAGGTTAACCCTTTGGTGGGTGGCAGAGTAAATTATGTATGAAACTGTCTATAAGTTTGCTTTAAATCTAAAATAACAGGGGTCGGAGACAGAGCAATGAACCTAATTGATGAATAAAATTCACAGAGGCCTTTACAATTCAGTTTACAGATGTTCAGATTTTCATTTCATCCTCTCCACAGCTTTTCCCCCATTCTGTCTATTTCTCTCTGCTTTTCTCTCCATTTCCTTCCTCTATCTGCCTCTCTTTATTCTCTCTCTCTCCCTCTTTTTCCCAGGAATTAATATTTAGTTGGACAATCTCTCAGTAAAACCTGGAAAGGGGCAATCCTGGGATTTTGTGCTGTGTAATTTTCATTCTGGGTGTCCCGGGGGGTTTGATTTCACTGTCTCAGCCCCTCTCTGCCTCACTCTCTCTCTCTCTCTCTGTATAAACTTTTCCCAAATTACAAAACACTCAACACAGCTGACTGCACCTTGTGGGATCTTGCTGGGGATTTTGTTTTAAAAAGGGGTGTTTTCTCAGAGGCAGTTTAAACCTTTCAGGGGACTGTGGGGAAGTCTCCAGACTTGGGACAACACACACACAGGGTTGGGGGCTGGGGGGGGGGGGGAGGTGGGCAGTCAGGTATACTGGTATTCTGGGGGACTGATATTCCCAACAAGGGCCAGAGGTCTCAGTGCTGAAACATATTAAACTGTTCAAACAGAGGCAGGCAGAAAGCCATGAGGCTTCAGAGCTCCCTGTAGATGCAAAGGTAACTCCCATTGCCAAAAAGTAGCCACATGTGAAGTGGAAACACCTTCCCTCAGCTTGTTACACACTGACCTTTCCACAACCCCAACATGTTTACAAACACTGGCTGCAGTTTCTGCAAACTTTGTATCAAACTGCCTCCCATTCTGCTCAATACTGACCCCCTCTCAACCTGGCACTGAACTAGTGTCTGAATTGAGACAGAGACACACAGACAGAGTTTTTAAAGTTGAAAGTTTTGAAGTTTATATATTAGTGTCACAAGTAAAGCTTACATTAACACTGCAATGAAGTTACTGAGAGAGACAGAGAGAGGCAGAGACACACAGACAGAGACATAGATAAAGAGACAGAAAGAGACAGAGAGATAAAGAGACAGAGAGGATGTTTAAAGTTTGTTTATTCCTGTCACAAGTAAGGCTCACATTAACGCTGCAGTTACTGAGAGAGACAGAGAGAGTTTTTAAAGTTGAAAGATTTAAAGTTTATTTATTAGTGTCACAAGGCTTACATTAACACTGCAATGAAGTTAGTGAGAAAGACAGAGATAGAGGGAGCATCCAGAGTGGGTTCAGTAACACATTTATTGATCAGATATCTCTCTCTGTGACTCTTTAGCGATGAGATATTCAGCCAGGATGGTTTCACTGACCCTCTTCAGCAGGCAGATATTCCCAAATCCAGCCTAGGTCTCAGACACACACACACACCACTCACACATTCCCTCTGCTCTGTCCAAGGGAATATTTTAATCCAGGAATTTCTATTTTATATTTACAAGGTGAGGGGGGGAGAAATTCAACTCAAAAATCCTGCAGTCTCTCCAAGCTGCTTTTAAATTTCAATTCAAACCCTGGGCCACATGGGAAGCTGCAGAGATTGGGAAACTTACCAAACCCAGTTTGTGTGTGAGAGTGTCTGCAGCTTTTGTGTCTTTGAACTTGCGAGGGTGCCAGGGAGAGAATGTCACTGTCTTCACCTCTCTCTCTGCCTCTCTGTATAAAAAAATCACCAAATTAAACCACACTCAATAATGCGACCATACACAATTAATTATCAAATATCTGTCTCTCTCACTTTATCTCTGTCTCTCCCCGTCTCTCTCTCTCCCTGTTCTCTCTCTCCCTGTCTCTTCTCGAGCAGAAACAGGTGGAGACAGAGAGGCAGGGAGAGAGAGGAAGAGGGAGGGATGGAAACAGCTGGAGTTGTGGGTTAGATGCAGGGGGAGAGACACAGGCTGTTAGAGGGAGGGGGGGTTTCAGTGAGGGACAGGGTCTCCAGTTTAATTCTGAGGGTCCTGAGAGAGGGATTTCACTGTCTCAGCCCCTCTCTGGCTCCCTCACTCTGTATAAACAATTCCCAAATTTAAAAAACGCTCGACACAGCTGACTGCACTTTGTGGGATCTTGCTGTGCACCACAGGGATTTTAGTTTTAAAAAGGGTTACTTTTAAGAGGGAGTTCCAGCCTTTCTGGAGATTTGGGATGATGCAGACACGCACACACACACACACACAGGGTAGTGAGTGGGGAAGGGGGGGTCACAGCAGGCGAGAGAGTGGGGGAGGGGTGGGGGGAGGACTGTGTCCCATCTGATTCAGGTTCACATTGCTGCTGCTGCTGTGGGATCTTGCTGTGCACACACTGGGCCTGTGGCCTTTGCCTGCACTGCAACAGCGACCGCACTTTTTATTTTCAAACAAAATCTGGCCCAGAGACCGCAAAGTGGGTTCAAGGAAAAAGCTTGAAAAGGGGTCGGGTAAATTCAAGCACTTTAATCGCCGAGGCACCGTAGGCTCTGGAGCAAGTGCTGGGGAATGGGAGGAGGATAGATTGGGATTTGATGGCCAACATGGAGCTGGTGGGCCGAAGGGCCTGTTTCTGTGCTGTGTGACTCCAGATTCTTTTCTCTCTCTCTTTTCCCAGGAATTTCTATTTGGATGGGGGGTGGGGGTGGGTATAGAATTTCCCTGTCTCTGTCTCTCCAGCGTTCTTACCAATCCCAGCACCCCTCCCCTCTCTCTCTCCCCCCAGACATTCCTGTCTATATTTCATCTTTCAATAAAATGTTTAAGAAAACACTAATGTGAATTGTTGTTAATTTAATTTGGGGAAAGAGAGAGGAGTGGATCCCATTTCCCACACACTCTCCTGCAGTCCTCACCCACATTTATTTAATCTGGCCCTCACCAGGTTGTGTGTGTGGGATCTTGCTGTGCACACAGGTGGGTCTGGCTCCCTATTCCTTGCACTGTGGATGGGGAGATTAAACAGGAAAGATTGAGGGGAAGGAGAAGGGTTGGGGAGGCGGAGGAGGCAGAGAGAGAGATAGAGAAATGGAGGGAGAGCTAAACAGAGAGGGTGTGGGGGGGGGGGTGTGAGAGGGTCTCAGGAAGGGCAGGGGGAAAGAGACACAGAGTCTGGGGCTGCCCTCCTCCATCGTGGGACTGGCAGTGGAATCTTGCTGTGCAGAATTACCTTCATTGTCATTTGAATCATTCATTCATTGACTAAGGGAGGGTGGGTGTGTGATTGTGGGATTATAAATATTGTTACCACTCTGAGGTGATGTTTCCCTCTGCGCTATTTTGTAACCCCCCCAAAGGGATACACCTCGCCTCGTAATCTTAAGTAAGTGTGTGTGAGACAGGAGGAAGCTATTGGTTTTAGACAGATGTGCAGAAGGAGGTCATTCGGCCCATCTAGTCTGTACCGACCACAATCCCACCCAGGCCCTATTCCCATGACCCCACACTTTAATCCCTCTGACACTGGGGTCAATTTAACACGGCCAATCCACCCAACCTGCACAGCTTTGTGCTGCGGGAGGAATTGGTAAATTAAAGCAAGATCTGACACTCTCTGTATCAGGAACAACTAACAGGTCTTTAATTTAGACTGGGTGACAACCTTATTAAAACAATGAACAAACTGAATAAACTCCCCAGTAGAATGCTGTTCCAATGACAAGACTCACTCAGGAATAATGAAATAAATCATTACAGAATAGAGTCACTCTCAAATAATATAATACCAGGCGTCTGTTGGAAGTGTGAACTTTCTTCTGCTGCTTGGGTCTGGAATACTTTCTGAGTTGGTTTCTGCTTCTATTTAGATGGTGATGTGATGAAGCTGTATATATTACTGCAGGATTCAGTATCAGACTCTCCCTCCTTCAATCTAAAGAGGCAGTAAGGTCGCTCCCTCCCCGTTATTTCCCCCTGTCCCGGGTTTAAATACCCAGAATTTCCTCACAGTATTCCTGCAATTTGAGTGGCTTGAGGCTGTCACCAACGCCCAAATTTGAATGCAATTGGTTGTGTGTGTTTGAGAGCTTGTTTTAAAATCATTGACCCAATTCAAAGCCTGTTTTGCTCTGCTGGGACTCTGGCTGCTGCTTTGGACACAAATGTTGTAAAGTTGTCTTCTGCAGCCTGCTTTCTGCAGTTTAAAATCCCCAGCACAAAGACACAGGCTTTCTAAAGACACAACGCTGGATGGTTTGTTTTGGTTTTCTCAGCATTTCTTTTCAATATTTACATTTGTCAAACACCACATTTTTAACCTTATATATGCAACTTCATAACAATATTGGACAGGGAGAGAGAGATCGGGAGAGACAGAGAGAGAGAGAAAGTCACATGGAGTAATGAGGATGGGGCCTGGATGTGAATGTGGTTGGTGTAGACCTGATGGGCCGAATGGCCTCCTTCTGTACTGTCGGATTCTATGATTCTGTAATGGGGGCTACGTGCGGTGTGAGGGGAGGGTGGAAGGGGACAGGGGGTGGGGGCAGCACTGGTTCCCTTTTCCCCCCCTCCCTCCTCCCAGGCCCTGTCCGGGAGGTTTCGGGGCTGGAGGGGATTGTTCTGGTGAACTGGCCGGGGCCTGGGGAACCTGTTCTTTGTCCAGAATGTATAATGCAGCCTCTGTGACCAGGCCTCAATGCCAGGCCTAACCTCAGGAAGGCTTTTGCATTTTGCTCCTTTTCCAAACAGTGCCTGTGTTTAAATCGATGGGACTCGACGGTCGAATAAAACCTGCAGCAGCCACTTTAATACAAAGAACAGCACAGCACAGGAACAGGTCCTTTGGCCCTCCAAGCCTGCGCCGATCATGTTTCCCTATCGAGACCAATGGCCTGTAACCCTCTATACCCCGTTTGTTCATGTGTCTATCCAGATAAATCTTAAATGTCACTAATGTATCTGCCTCAACCACCTCACTTGGCAGCGCATTCCAGGTCCCCACCACCCTCTGTGTAAAAACCTTCCCCGCACATCTCCACTCAACCTTCCCCCCTTATCTTGAACTTGTTCCCCTTGTAATTATCATTTCTGTCCTGGGAAAAAGCTCCCAACTGTTCATCCTCGCCACACCCCTCATAATTTTATAAACTTCCAGCTGGTCGTCCCTCAGCCTCCGTCTTTCCAGGGAGAACAATCCCAGTTTATTCAATCAATCCTCACAGCCAATACCCTCCAGAGCAGGCAACATCCTGGTCAACCCTTTCATTGGATTTGGGATGTGATTGTGGGTTTTCCTGCTATATCTCTTTCTCTTCAATCTTTCTCCCGTGATTGAGAGTTATCAGGGAGGGAGAGAGAGAGAAAGGGATGGTAACAGAGAGAGAGAGAAAGGGATGGTAACAGAGAGAGAGAGAGAGCAAAGGCAGAGGGGCAGGGAGAGGAGAGAGATTGGAGGGGAGTGGGTTAGCGGGTGGGGATGGGGGAGCCTCCGCTGTGCACTCACAGCCCAGCCAGCTCCCCAGTCTCTGGTTAGGTGCATTAACCCACTCTGGCGCATTAACAGGCGCCAGAGTGTGGCGACTAGGAGAATTTCACAGTAACTTCATTGCAGTGTTAATGTAAGCCTTACTTGTGACTAAGAAATAAACTTTACTTTATACTTTACTCTGAGATAAAGACCCTCACTCACAGCCTCCCAGAAGGTGGGATTTATAAACAGCGACTGTGTAACTGAGGCTGAATCTGTGCTGTTGTGTTTGAAAATATATTTTCCTCATATTTGATGTGTTGTAAAGATATTGGAATGTGGCTGCTACCACATTGCAGTGAGAGAGAGATGTAGCTTTGCAGAAGGAGCTTCCCTCCCCATTTCCCCATGGAAATCACTGAGAAATAGCAGACGTGGCCCACAACACGTCATTATTTGAAACGGTCAGACAGAAACTTATCAGAGAGAGCATTTTAATCCCCATTCATCCCCAGATGGAGAAACAGAGCAGAGATCAGGACAGATTATCCAGAGTAGGAGAGACCGGGGCAGAGATGGGGTATTGGATATATATATAGATCTGGGGGGAAAGAAAAAGAGACACAGAGGGGGCTGGACAGGTTCAGAGATAGAGGCAGAGAAACGGGCAGAGAGAAAGAAACAGCGAGAGACAGAGGGAATGGGAGAGAGAGGTGTGACTGTGCTCGGAGTGGAAGGTTCCCTGTTCATATCGAATGTACAAACAGCCCCAATCCTGGAGTGACTCGTCATTATTTTTATTTGGGGTGGGGGAGAGATGGGGGGTGGGGGGGGGGGGAGAGAGAGGGAGAAGTGTGGTTCCATCATTGCCCACTCACTTTAGCCCAATCCTCACTTAAAATATCACTTTGTATCTGGCCCTGCTCAGACTGTGTGTGGGATCTTGCTGTGCCCTCCTCCCCACCCCATATTCCCTGCACTGTGACAGCACCCCACACTTTAAACATGAAAAGATGGAGAGGAAGGAGGGTGGGGTAGAGAGAGAGGAACAGAGAATGGGTGGGGAGTGTCGGGGGCTCAGTGGAGGGGGGTAGGGGGATAGAGACAGAGGCTCTGGGGGTGGAGAGGTGTCCTCCTGCAGTGTGGGACTCCCTGTGGATCCTGATTGCAGCATTCCCAGTCTCTCTCTCTCCCTCTCACTGTGAAGCACTCGGGAGGGAGAGGGAGCTGAAATTCAAATTTCTGAGCCTGGGGGAAAGGCTTGTTCTCAATCCCAGAGTCCTGCTTGTGTTTTTAGACAGGGCGCTGGGATTTGTGGGTGTGGATGGAGAAGATTGTTCTGTTTAACTGGGGGGTGGGAGAGAGGGGGGTTTGTTCTTTCTACCTGAGGAATAATGCAGCCTCTGTGACTAGACCGCACTTCATGGCCTAAATCTCAGCAGCACTTTTGCATTCGCTTAATTCCCCTTTAAGTGGCTGAATTCAATGGTTCAATAAAATGTGAAGCAGCCGCTTCAGGGTGGGATTGTGGATTTTCCTGCCCCCACCCCCCTCTCATTTCCCTTTTGATTGAGTTTTATTTTAAACGGTCAGACAGAAACTTAGAGAGAGCATTTCAATCCAGATTCACCTCGAGGTAGAGAAACAGAGCAGAGATCAGGACAGGTTATCCAGAGACGGGGTATTGGACAGATAGATATCTGGGGGAAGTGTGTAGGAGACGGAGAGGGAGAAACAGAGGGGGGGGGGGGGGGAGAGGTGACTGATAGAAGTGGGAACTTCATTGGGGCCTCCTGTGTTTATTCACTGGCCTGTCTCTGGAGTAAAGTTGGGAAAGTCCCTGAAAGTTGGGAATCAAGTAGATAAGGTTGTTAAGAAGGCATATGGTGTCTTGGCGTTTATTGGTAGGGGGATTGAATTTAGGAATCGTAGCGTTATGTTGCAACTGTACACAACTCTGGTGCGGCCGCACTTGGAGTACTGTGTGCAGTTCTGGTCCCCACATTACAGGAAGGATATGGAGGCTTTGGAGAGGGTGCAGAGGAGGTTTACCAGGATGTTGCCTGGTATGGAGGGGAGATCCTATGAGGAGAGGCTGAGGGATTTGGGATTGTTTTCGCTGGAAAGGCGGCGGCTAAGAGGGGATCTTATTGAAACATATAAGATGATTAGAGGTTTAGATAGGGTGGATAGTGATAGCCTTTTTCCTCTGATGGAGAAATCCAGCACGAGGGGGCATGGCTTTAAATTGAGGGGGGGTAGTTATAGGACCGATATCAGGGGTAGGTTCTTTACCCAGAGAGTGGTGAGGGATTGGAATGCCCTGCCAGCATCAGTTGTAAATGCGCCTAGTTTGGGGGCGTTTAAGAGAGCCGTAGATAGATTCATGGACGAAAAGAAATTGGTTTAGGTTGGAGGGTCACAGTGTTTTTTTTTTAGTAACTGGTCGGTGCAACATCGTGGGCCGAAGGGCCTGTTCTGCGCTGTAATGTTCTATGTTCTATGTTCTATGTTCTATGTTCTATGTAAAGCCCCCAGAATGCTTTGACGTGTTTAATAAATTCAATATCGGGACAGTCAGGAGGCAGTTCATTGCATTTGAAACGTGTTCCCATTTTGTCAGGGTTTAATAATGAGGAGGTGAAAATGAATGTTTCCCCCACCGCCCCCCCCCCAGTGAGATTGTGAATTTCAGCAAGTCCTGGGATCTTGCTGTGCCTTTTATTGTTTTTAATCAGCTTTTGTTTTGTGTTTAATCAAATTTCACTTTATTTTCTCTTTCTCTCTTCCAAGGAGAATTCCTTTGGAAACTTTGGCGATGCAGAGAGCGAATAGTTTTGCCGTGAGGAATCCTCGGACAAGAGCTATAACCAGAGAGAAAAATATTAATAAAAGTCCCCGTGTCTTTGTCGTTCATTTTTATTCACAGATCGACTGGTGGGGCTTTTACACGGAGGGTTAGTGGTCTGTGTGTCAGGGGGAGGGGGTATTCCCAGTGATCCCTGCTCCAATGTAATCCCACAGATTTCAATCCCTCTCCCTGAAGCTCTGTCTGTGCAACTCCCCCATCCTCAGAACTGTTTCTCCACATCTTTCCAATCCCTGTCTCTCCCCATCCTTTATACCTCAGCCTCTCACAATGGCAGCATCTTTCCCTTTTTCTCTCCTCTCTGTCTTTCACTCTCTCTGAAACATTGTCACTCTGTCTTGCCAAAGCCCCACTTTCTACTTATCTCCACATCTCACTTTGTATCTCAGCCTCTCTGGACATCTCTCTCTCTCTCTGGATCATTTTATCTCAATCACAGCAGCCTCCTCTCCGTCTCTCTCTCTATCTCTGCTCCCCCCTCTGTCTATCTCTGCTCCCTCTCTGTGACTCATTCTGTCTGAAGTACAGCAGCATTCTCTCTCTCTCCCCATCTCTATATCTTTTCACAATAACTTCATTGCAGTGTTAATGTAAGCCTACTTGTGATTAACAAATAAAATTTTAACTTTAACTCTGCTTTTATTTGTCTCTTATCTCTCTCTCTATCGCTTCCCTCTCTCTATCTGCTTCCCCCTCTCTCTGATCTCTGCTTCCTTCTCTGTGAATCAGTCTGAATTACAGTCGCATCCTCCCCATCTCCATCTCTCTGATCTCTGCTTCCCCCTCTCTGTGAATCATTCTGTCTGAATTACAGCAGCATTCTCTCTATCTCCATCTCTCTATCTCTGCTTCTCTGTCTCTTATATCTCTCTCTCTCTCTGCTCTCTCGTGGGGGACGGGCCAGATCACAGGTTTGCTGTTCACAAGCAGCAAAGGCCCAGGAACGCAGAGGGAGGGAATCGGGGGCAATTCAGAGGGATTCAGCACTGCTGAAAGGGGGGAGTGTGTAATACAGGGGTTTGTTCAGAGCCAGGGGCTATTAGACAGAGAGGGAAGGGGCCGGTGGGGGAGGCTGTTGTACAAGAGGGGGGAATATTATAACACAGGCTGACCAGAGTCAGGGGTTATCAGAGAAAGGGGGCAATGGAGGAGGGGGGAGGGGGAATCAGACAGGGGGTCTGTTGTACAGGATGGGGGTGGGGGATGTTATAACACAGGCTGCTCAGTGTCAAGGGAATTAGTCATTTGAACGTTAATGTTTAAAATGGGCAGAGTTTCCACATCCAACTCCACCAGGAGCTGTTTACAGGGGGGTGGTGGACGGGGATGGACGCGCGGAGGGGGGGGGGGGGGGTACTAATTAGAAAGGGGGGTATCTGTCAGTCCAGAGGCTGTTCACAGGGAGGGAGTGGGAATTTGCCAGGTTGAGAGGGGCGGGGGGGGAAAGAGGGGAACTTAGAGGGATACGGGGCTCAGAGGGAAGGATCGGGAGATTTAGAGGGATTGTGAGGAGGGACGACAGATTTGGCTGGAGTGGGGGGGGATTGAGGGGGATTAAAGGGGGAGAGTGGAGAGGGATGTAGGGGTAGACTCAGGGATTGTGGTCGGGAATTAGAGGGATTCAGGGGGATTTAAGGGTCTCATGGGGACTTTGGGATTTAGCGGGGCTGAGAGGGAGGGAATCGGGGGGGAATTGAGGGGGATTTGGGAAGAGGGGGCTCAGAGGGGGATTTCTGGGGTTCTGAGGGATACAGGAGGGATTGGGGGGTTTACGGGGATTAAAAGACATGGTTTGGTGCTCAGACAGATTGAAGGGGTGGGATTGGAGAGGGAGCAGGATTCGGGGGCAGAGGAATGTGGCGAGGGTGGGTGCGATCTCAGGAGACATTCAGGGGGGATTCCAGAGGAATCTCAGGGGCTTAGAATCTGGGGAGGGTCTGGATGGGGTAGGGAGTCAGAGGGAGTTAGCGGGGGGGCGAGTCGGGGTGGAGGGAAAGGGATTGAGGGCGGGGTGGATTTATAGGGATTTGGGAGGGGGAAATTCAGAGAGGGATTTAGGGTGGGGCCTTGCATCAGGGTTAGAATTGGGGGGGTGTCGAGCGATTCGGAGTGGGGGGGTGACGCAGAGGGATTCAGGGGTGGGGAGGACTGCGGAAGGATTGGGTGGCTTGATTTTGGCAGGGGGGGCAAAGGGAGCCTTTGGGGGGGGGCTGAGGATTTGGGACAGGAACTTGGAGGATTCAGGGGGCTGAGAGTCAGATTGGCAGTGGGTGTCAGAGAGATTGAGCGGGGGGAGGGGGTGCTTACAGAGTCGGATTAAAGCAGATCGTGCAGAGGGACAGGGAATCAGGTGGGGGAAAGAGGAGGTTTGGGGGGGAATTAGTGGAGATTGAGGGCAGCGGGTTGAGAAGGATTGGGAGTGGCTCAGAGGGCTTTGGCGGTGAGTTCCTGAGAGAGAGTGAGTGGGGGGGTGATTAGAGTGGGATTGGGGGGGCAATTCGGGGGGGGGCAATTCGGGGGGCGGGCAATTCGGGGGGCGGGCAATTCGGGGGCGGGCAATTCGGGGGCGGGCAATTCGGGGGCGGGCAATTCGGGGGCGGGCAATTCGGGGGGGGCAATTCGGGGGCGGGCAATTCGGGGGCGGGCAATTCGGGGGGGGGGGGCCATTCGGGGGGGGGGGCCATTCGGGGGGGGGGGCCATTCGGGGGGGGGGCCATTCGGGGGGGGGGCAATTCGGGGGGGGGCAATTCGGGGGCGGGCAATTCGGGGGCGGGCAATTCGGGGGGGGGGCCATTCGGGGGGGGGGAATTCGGGGGGGGGCAATTCGGGGGAGGGCAATTCGGGGGGGGGGCAATTCGGGGGGGGGGCAATTCGGGGGGGGGCAATTCGGGGGGGGGCAATTATGACAGCATTATGGTGAAGGAAGAAACTGAAGCTAACCTTTATTTGGAATAGATTTATTTGCAGAGTAAAACATTACAAGTACATACCTCCCAACTCCACTCTGTGACAGTGTCTCTTTATTTGCACTCGTCCAATCAATGCCCTCCATTTGTATATATTTAATCTCAAATAATTTAGTTAACACCCAGAGTTGGAGCAGATAATGTGTCTAATCTGAGTGATTGCCATAATGTCTCAACAGGGGTTGAATCATTCTTTTGCTCCCACACTGAGTGCCAGTAAATGGCCTCTCACCGAGATGAACTCTCTGGTTTCTCCACAGATGATGACTCAGTGAATCCTTTCCCAAACTCAGAGCAGGTGAATGGTCTCTCTCCAGTGTGAACTTGCTGTTTCTGCAGAGCAGATGACTGAGTGAATCCCTTCCCACAGTCAGCACTACTGAACAGCCTCTACCCCAGTGTGACTGCATTGATGAGTTTTCAGTGCAGATGGGTAATTGAATCCCTTCCCACAATCCTCCCATTTCCACTGTTTCTCCATGGTGCCAGAGTCCTTGTGTCTCTCCAGGTTGAAGCTTCGGCCACATACAGAACGTGTCTACAGTTTCTCCCCACGCTGCATGTTGTGATGTTTTTTTCAGGCCGTGTAACTCGTCTACAAAGAGTCAAATAGGTTTGAGAAACCCAATGCATTCCTTCTGAGCTGTAATGACTCTGACTGGAAAGATACAGCGTAGCTACATGTAATATAGTTTAAGTTTATTGATTAGTGTCACAAGTAGGCTTACATTAACACAGCAATGAAGTTACTGAAAATCCCCGTGTTGCCACACTCCGGTGCCTATTCAGATACACAGAGGGAGAATTTAGCATGGCCGATGCACCGAACCAGCATGTCTTTCCGACTGGGAGGAAACTGGAGCACCGGAGGAAACCCATGCAGACACGGGGAGAATGTGCAAACTCCACACAGACAGTGACCCAAGCCAGGAATCAAACCCGAGTCCTTGGCGCTGTGAGGCAGCAGTGCTCACCATAATATGATAGTAAACTAATAAAAATAGAAATGTGTTGAATTAGAAAACCATAAAAAATGGTCCACCAATCACTTCAGTCTCCACAGTTGCATGGCTTCTCCCTAATGTGATTGAGAACGGAGTTGTTTCCTTCCATGTACAAAATTCTCTGCTGTTCAGATAATCTGATGCTTTGTGCAAGTTTCCTGACCCCAAATCCTCCTCTTCTCAAACCAACTATATTAACACTGAAACAGAGCTGAAGTTATTTTTCAATTCAGCAGAAACAGACCCAAAGGAACATGGTTTAGTTTGAATATGCTCAACAGGAAAATACAATCACAATAGTTCCTTGTGAATTCGCTGGTGTCTCAAAAGAGTGGATGAGGTAACATATCCCTTCCCACACCGGGAGCAAGTGAATGGCCTCTCCCCTTTGTGAATTCGCTGGTGTATTGCTAGGCTGGATGAGTCAATGAATCTCTTGCCACACACACAGTAGGTAAAAGGCCTCTCTCCAGTGTGAACTCGCTGGTGTACAACTAGTTTGGATGACGATTAAATCCCTTTCCACTCTGGGAGCAGGTGAATGGCCTCTCCTCTTTGTGAGTTCGCCAGTGTATTGCTGGGTTGGATGAGTCAGCGAATCTCTTCTCACACTGGGTGCAGGTGGGATGAACAAGTGAATCCCTTCCCACACTGAGAGCAGGTGAATGGCCTCTCCCCAGTGTGAACTCGCTGGTGTGTCTGCAGGTTGGATACCCAAGTGAATCCCTTCCCACACTGAGAGCAGGTGAACGGTCTCTCCCCAGTGTGAACTCGCTGGTGTGCCCGCAGGTTGGATACCCAAGTGAATCCCTTCCCACACTGAGAGCAGGTGAACGGTCTCTCCCCAGTGTGAACTCGCTGGTGTACCCGCAGGTTGGATGAACAAGTGAATCCCTTCCCACACTGAGAGCAGGTGAACGGTCTCTCCCCAGTGTGAACTCGCTGGTGTACCTGCAGGTTGGATGAACAAGTGAATCCCTTCCCACACTGAGAACAGGTGAATGGTCTCTCCCCCGTGTGAACTCGCTGGTGCCTCCGCAGGTGGGATGAACAAATGAATCCCTTCCCACACTGAGAACAGGTGAATGGCCTCTCCCCAGTGTGAATTCGCTGGTGTGTCTGCAGGCTGGATGACTGAATGAATCCCTCCCCACACTGAGAGCAGGTGAATGGCCTCTCCCCAGTGTGAACTCGTTGATGCATCCGCAGGTGGGATGAACAAGTGAATCCCTTCCCACATTGAGAGCAGCTGAATGGTCTCTCCCCAGTGTGAACTCGCTGGTGTGACTGCAGGTAGGATGATTGAGTGAATCCCTTCCCACACTGAGAGCAGGTGAATGGTCTCTCCCCAGTGTGAACTCGCTGATGTCTCTGCAGGCTGGATGACAGAGTGAATCCCTCCCCGCACTGAGAGCAGGTGAACGGTCTCTCCCCAGTGTGAACTCGCTGGTGTGTCTGCAGGTTGGATGATCGAGTGAATCCCTTCCCACACTGAGAGCAGGTGAATGGTCTCTCCCCAGTGTGAACTCGCTGATGTCTCTGCAGGGTGGATGACTCAGTGAATCCCTTCCCACACTGAGAGCAGGTGAATGGCCTCTCCCCAGTGTGGCTGCGCCGATGAGCTTCCAGCAGAGATGGGGCTCTGTATCCCTTCCCACAGTCCCCACATTTCCATGGTTTCTCCATGGTGCAGGTGTCCTTGCCTCTCTCTTGGGTGGACAATCAGTTGAAGCCTCGTCCACACACAGAACACGAGTACAGTCTCTCCCCGCTGTGAATGGTGTGATATTTATTCAGGCTGTGTAACTGGTTAAAGCTCTTTAGTCCATGCACTGGAACACTCTCACTTGAGTGTGGCAGCGTGTTGGTGCTTTTCCAGTCACACTGATGTTTGGAATCTTTTCAAATCAACAGACTGGACAATAATTTCTCCTTCTAGATTCAAAGGCCGATGATATTCAGCTCCCAAGGAATATGACTCTGTCAGATCTAGACGTGACGTTTGAGATTTCGGCCTGTGATTCCTCTTTCAGTATCCTGTGAAACAAGTTTACAAAAGTCATCAGTGTCAGTACAGGATGGAAATTCAGAACAGACAATTCTAGTTTCTATGGAACATTCTTTCCTATTTCAGTCCCAAAACATTGTGAATCTCCATCCCACACACTCTCCCTCCATTCTCACTCTGCTGTATCTAATATTCACCCTCCCAATTCTCCTGAAGGTGCTGATTGAGGCTGATTGACAGATCCATGCTCACTGCTTCCTGTCCTGGACACAGAGACCATAACAAATAGGAGCTGCAGTCGGCCATTTGGTCCATCGAGCCTTTTAAACTATTCAATGAGATAATTCGTTCATCTACCTCGGCATCATTCTCCCCACACTAAACCCATATCCCTTGATATCCTCAATATCTAGAAACCAATCAATCTCTCTCTTGAAAATAGTTGATGACTGAGGCTTCACTGTCCTCAGGGGTTGAGAATTCCAAATCTTTACCACATCCTTGGGTGAAGAAATCCCCCCACGTATTAGCTTCTGCTCCATCTTCTTGTCTGTTCCCCATAACCCTTGTCAGTCAAAGATCTGTCTAACTGGGATATATTCAATGATCCTCAGCCTCCACTGGTCCCTGTGGAAGAGAAATCCAAAAGACTAACAACCCTCTGAGGGAAGAGACGTCTGGAAATATATAACGTAGCTACAGTTCCATATTACAAGATATTCAGATCCCAAGGAATATGACTCTTTCTAGATGTGGCGGTTGAGATTTTTGCCTGTGATTCCTCGTTCAAAATCCTGTGAAATGAGTTTGCAAAAGTCATCACAGTCAGTATAGGATAGAAATTCAGAGCAGACAATTCTAGTTTCTCTGGAACATTCTTTCCTATTTCATTCCCAAAAAGTTGTAAATCTCCATCCATATCTATGGATTCTATTTACAAATGAAAGTGGATGAGCACTTGAAGGAAATAAACTTGCAGGAGAATGGGGATATCGAGTGGGAATGGGACTGGAATGTTATACAGAGAGTCAGCCTGGACTCGAGTTACCAAATGGATTCCTTCTGTGCTGTAATGACTTTATGACTGGAAGTGTATAACATCGCTGCAGCATTATATTACAATGCATGAAATAATAATAAATGTATTTTATTACAGAAGCATAAAGAATGTATCTAATCTGAGTACCATATAATAACACTAGACATATCTCTGTCCTATATTAATTTACTGTACGCCTGAATGTCAGCCATCTCCTGGGGAAAGCTGCCCTTTAATGTGAACATGAGGAAAAAGACCATCCTTTTCGACAGACAAATAAATGTGTCAAGCTGAGGGAGCAAAGGATGTTTACCAGGCTGATTCAGGGAATCGCGGGACTGATGTATGAGGAGAGACTGACTCGGTTAGGATTGTTTTCGTTGGAGTTCAAATGAATGAGGGGGGAATCTCAAAGAGACTGATAAAATTCTAACAGGTCGAGACAGGATAGATGCAGGGAGGATGTTCCTGATGGAGTCCAGAACTGGGGGTCACAGTCTGAGGATTCAGGGCAGACCATTTAGGACGGAGGTGAGTAGACATTTCTTCACCCAAAGAGTGGTGAGCCTGTCGAATTTATTACCACAGGAAGTAGTTGGTGCCAAAACATTGAATGTATTCAAGAGGTGGCTGGATATAGCACTTGGGGCGAATGGGATCACAGGTTAGGGGAAAAAGCAGGATTAGGCTATTGAGTTGGGTGATCAGCCATGATTGTAATGAATGGCGGAGCAGGCTCGAAGGGCCAAATGGCCTCCTCCTGCTCCTATCTTCTATGTTTCTATATCAATGTCTTTAAGAGAGAGAGAGACCTGGGCCAACCTTCCCAGAGTCTGCAACCTCCCTGGATTCACTTCCTTTCCCTTCAGTTGCTGCAAGTCCCCAATTTCCCGCAGAATGAGAAGAGAAACTCACAGATGTTGGCCTCCTTTAGGTCAAACTCACAGATGTGAACGACAGGAGAAAGTTTGACTCTCTCTGAATCTCCATCTTCAATCACACAAGGCCCGCGCTCTCAATGGCTGGAGGACCAGAGTCCTTCCGGTCCTCCAAATCTTCCTATTGGCCAGAGCTGGTAAGGGGCCGTGAATCAAAGGTGCGCATGTGCGAGTTTGGGGGGAATGCGCATGTGCGGGTGTGGGGCGGGGCCCGGGACAAAGTCGGCGCACTGACCATTGTCTGTCCGGCTCTTCCAGCCTTTCCCATTGGACAACAGCTCAGCGCGGCTGGAGGACAAAGTCCCGCCCACCCCCACGTGGGGCTCCGCCCCTCATTGTCTGTCAACGGGGTTTGACCAATGGAAACTCCGGAGGACCAGAGGTTCTCTGGTCCTCCAGCCAATCAGAGCTCCCCATTGCCTGAATGCGGAAGTGGACAATAAGACCATAAGACATAGGAGCGGAAGTAAGGCCATTCGGCCCATCGAGTCCACTCCACCATTCAATCATGGTTGATTTCGAGCTTGTTCAGCTGCTCATTCCTGCCCAGCGAAGCTGCTGCCGCTCTCTCTCTCTGAATGAAGATTGAGCTTCAGACACAGACTCAAGGAAGTGAAAAGAATCAGCCAATGCCTACGACCATACTAGTCTGAAAACGCCTGATCTCGGAAGCTAAGCAGACTCAGGCCTGGTTAGTAGTTGAATGGAAGACCTCCTGGGAATACCAGGTGTAGTAGACTTTAGGGTGGCATGGTGGCACAGTGGTTAGCACTGCTGCCTCACAACGTCAGGGACTCGGGTTCGATTCCTGGTTTGGGTCACTGTCTGTGTGGAGTTTGCATGTTCTCCCCATGTCTGCGCGGGTTTCCTCCGGGTACTCCGGTTTCCTCCCACAGTCCAAAAGATGTGTGGGTCAGGTGGATTGGCCATGTTAAATTGACCCTTTGTGCCAGGGGGACAAGTTAGGTTAAATGCACAGGGGTACGGGGATAGGGCCTGGGTGGGATTGTGGTTGGTGCAGACTCGATGGGCCGAATGGCCTCCTTCTACACTATAGGATTGTATGATTCTATGAAGTGAATCCAGAGAGGGTGCAGACTCTGGAAAGGTTGGCCCAGCTCTCTCTCTCTCTCTCTCCCTCTCTTAAAGACATTGACATTCTTTGCTCCCTCAGCTTGACACATTGATTTGTCTGGTTAAGAGGATGTTCTCTTTCCTAATGTTCAGAATTAAAGGGCTGCTTTCCCCAGGAGTTGGCTGACATTTAAGGGGACAGTAAGTTAATATAGGACAGAGATATATCTCGTGATTTTTTTTGTCACAGATCCGATAAATTATTTATGGTTCTGCAATGAAGTAATTTATTCTTATTTATATTCTTGTAATATTGTACTGTACCTATGTTATATACTTCCAGTTATAGAGTCATTCCAGCAAAGGGGTCCTTTCAGCCACACAAGTCCGTCCTGACTCTTGGTAAAAGTCTCTTAGTTCTGGAAGCAGTGAGCATGGATCTGTCAATCAGCCTCAATCAGCACCTTCAGGGGAATTGGGAGGGTGAATATTAGATACAGCAGAGTGAGAATGGAGGGAGAGTGTGTGGGATGGAGATTCACAGCTTTTGGGGAATGAGAGAGGAAAGAATGTTCCATAGAAACTAGAATTGTCTGTTCTGAATTTCTATCTTGTACTGACAGTGGTGAATTTTGTAAACTCCTTTTACAGGATATCCGAAGGTGAAGATTTGCAGGCAGAAATGTCAAACCAAATGTCACACTAAGATCTCACAAATTCACTCTATTTATCGGAACCTGAATATCATCAGTCTATCTCCTTCTGTCCTGCTGATATTTCTCTTCCCAAGTATTCTACCTTTTTCTGGCACAGCTGCAGCTTTTTCCTGGAAACTTTATGACCCCCTTCTGCTAGTCTTTCCAATAGTTTTAAACTATCCTTCCTGCACTGTTCTTGTGTTCCTGTGCATAATAATAAATCATCCACATATTGTATCAGTGTTCCTTCCAACTGTATTCCTTCTAAATCTGCTCTCAACACCTGATTGAATACATGTGGGGAATGTTTAAATCCTTGGGGCATCCTATTGTATGTGTATTGTTTCCCCTCGTACGTAAATGCAAAGAGATACTGACTTTCTTGAGCTAGTGGCACACTAAAAAATGCCGAACATAGGTCTATTACAGTAAACCATCTACTTTCAGGTGGTATATTTGTCATCAAGGTATAAGGGTTTGGAACCTCTGCTGGCATATCTTCCACTACCTCATTAATTGCCCTTAGGTCATGCACCAATCTCCATTTTTCTCCGTCCGCCTTTTTCACTGGTAGTAGCGGTGTATTACACCTGCTCCGGGTTTCTTTTAATACCCCTGCTTCTATCAATCCCTTAATTGTCCCTCTAATTCCTTCAATTGCTTCTGTCTTGATTGGGTATTGCGGCCTAAACGGCCCCTGACGTCCTATCTTTAATCTGACTTCAACTGGATTAGCGTTTTTGACCCTCCCTACATCCGTGTCCTGTCTGGACCACAACTCCTGCGGGAGGGAGTTCAAATCCTGCTCTAACCTCTCTCTCCACTCCAGTTCCTGTTTCTCGATTTGCACTCCTATTGTTATCTGCTTCGGTTTCCCAAGCATTTTAACATCCAAAATTATTTTCGTCATTTGTCCATTGCTGGACGTCCAAATATCTACATTGTCTGTCTGGACAAATTCTAAATCTTGTGCTCTCAACACCATTGGTCCTAGGTCTTTTGTTCTGTATCCCGGATTCACTTTCAATGTGACATGTGGCTCCGCCCCAGATACAGAGAACCATTTGTTAACCCATTCATTCCTAACAATTGTGAGGGCTACTCCCTCTAGTCCGATTAAAATACTTCCTGACTTTATTTCCTGTTCTCGTCCTGCCTCCCTTTCCCATTTCTCCTGTATCTCAGGTTCCTGCCCTTCATCAAATATCATTGTACTGTGTAATTCTGTTCTTGGCCATTTGGCTTGTGGAACCCAAGTGTTTATAAGCTTTCCCCAAACTTCCCATATCTGTTTTTTAACTTGTTCCTCTATATCTCCCAACCAATATACATTAACCCCTTCCTTTCCTGGTATTTCAAGTGGATACATTCCCATCAAATCAATTCCTTGTTCAGTGCATTCTAATTTCAGTCCTAAACCTAGGATTGCATCCCTTCCCAATAGATTTAAAGGAGTTTTATCACATACTAAAATAGGTACATGGGTTGTCTTATTTCCAATGGTAACAGGCACCGGCGTCGTCATTCGAGCTAATGTTACTTTCCCCGAGAACCCCACAGTTTTTACAAACTGGTTTGACAATGGTAAGTGATCCGCATATTTCGTTTGCATGCACGTACATGTGGCGCCGGTGTCTATCATCATGGGGACCTCGATCCCTCCTACTCTAACGTTAACTATAGGTTCCTGCTCTGCAGTTTCTGTTATCTGTACGTACTGTCCTACCATTTCGGGGTTCTCTGGGCCTCCCTATGGGGAATTCTGATGGTTTACCGGCCCTTGAAACATCGGGATGCTGTTTGGCGACCCTTGGATCAGTTGTTGGCCTGTCTGCTGCTGGTTTTCTCCCTGTCTGGGGAAATTCCGCGGGCAATTCCTTTTTATGTGCCCTGCCTCCCCGCACCCCCAGCACACACCTGAAGGGCCAGGCAGTGGTCCCTGTCTCGGAGTCTGATGATTAACCTGTCCCTGTCCTCTCTGATTCTGATAGGGTGGCCTACCACCTCCCTGTCCTTTCCCATTTCTATTCCAGTCAGTCTGACTTTGCAGGGCGTATGGGTTTTGATAATTTAGGCCATAGGCTCCTGGGTTCATGGACAGTGGGAAGGCAGAAATGTTATAGGTTATGACGGGCTGGCCTCCATCTCCGCTCCCCCCTTTGATTAGTGCAGGTATTTCCTCTGGCTTTTTCTCCACCATCATTGGTGCTATTTTTCTGGGTGCGAGATCCTCTTTTGCCTTCAGTTTATCCTTGCTTTTGATCTCCTCCAACTGTGCCTGAAGGAGTTTACGTTGTACCTCCTTCAGCTGTTTGTCTGCATTCTTTTCATCTTTGCGATGTCTCTCTACTGCATGGGCAACATAATCCACAAACTCTCGGTAATTTTTTGAGTCCAAGCCCACCACTTCCTCCAGCCTTGTCTTAGCTGGGGCTGGCAAGCCCTCTAGGATTGCAGCCCGGAACATGGAATTGGTCAGTGGGTCTATTAAAATGTCCCTCTCCGTGTCCCTTCTCCACCTTTTTAATTGATTCTCCACATACACAGCTGCATTCTCCTCCTCACCCAGTGGCTCTCCCTTTAGGGTTTTTACATCCATTCGATTGGGGTACATATCCCGCAGTGCCTGCCAGATGTCTTGGCGGTACTGGTCCATTAGTATCCCATCCACCGCTGGGTTATAAGCTGCGGTCAGGATGCCAGCACGTCTCATTACTTCCGCCATTTGGTCCATTCCTAGCACCTTTGTCAGGAGAGCTTTGATGTCGCCCAGTGCCATCCTTTTTCCCACCATCCCTGCCTCCAACTGTCCAATCCACCTTCCAGCCCCATCCAAAATATTGGGTAATTCATTAATTAAATTAGGCAAATCCTGACCTGACCAAGGGATATACTGCGGTCTGCCACCCTTCAGAATCACCGGGAATACCCTTTTCCCTCTCCTATCCACATCTGGAAACTTTACAGGTGGGTGCCTTTCCCGCCTTCGTCATCTGTTCTATGTCATATTCTCCCTCAAAATTCATTGTGCCTGATATAACTGGGTACAGTCCCGTGGAGCTCTGTTTCTCTAAGTATGGGGGTGGGGCTACGTTTGGATCTTCCAATTTTGCTTTTTCCTCAAGTTGTACTGGCCTCTGCATTCTACCTCCCCTCCATACCCCTCTTCTCTCTTTCCCTTCTTGTTGGAATAGGGCTAATATCTCTAACTCCTTTTCTCGCTTTTCCCTTCTTTTGCTCGATTTATCCTTAATCTTATAGTTCTTTATCATTCCCTTCTGGTCCTCACACCTCTCTATGGACCATGTGCCTTCCTCCGGCCACTGTGTATTGCTCTTATTTGTTCTTTTGGCCCATTTTTTAGAGACGTGTTCTATATCTCCCCTAAGGGCTGGGAACTTATCCCCTAATATCTCCACTGGTGTCTTAACTTGGTGCGCCATTACTCGTCTTTTTGGATCACTGTCGCAATTTTTGTCACTTAATCTGTCAGAGTTAGGTATCACAGTGATTATTACTTGCTGTATTGTTTTTCCGTGCTCAGTCCCCTGTTTACCTTTCCTTTGGATTTCTTTTGCCACTATCTGTAATTCTAACCGGGGTCCTGATATCCACTTCCCCGTAGTCCCCTGTCCTGGCACTATCTTCCTCTCCCGGGCCAGAGGGTAGTAGGTTTTCACTTGCTCGTCTATGTGTATAAGAATCCTGTATCGGTCAGATCCCTTTATTAATTTCTCTAGGGTTTCCAATTTTATTTCGTCTATCCAATTCCTATCGACTACTCTTTCCCACTTTACATACGGCCACTCATTCTTTATCTCCTCTAAGTTAATTATGTGTGTAATCTTTTTCCAATCCAGTGTTGCTTCCGTTTTTGTTATTATTCAAAGATTAGTTATTTTCAATCTTGTCACCAGGCAGTTTTGTCAGGGTAATTTTTCAAGTTGTTAGTTATTACCCTACCTATATTCCGACTCTCTCTCTTATTTCTGTCCTTCACGCTGTTGTCTCAGACCAGTTTGTTCAAACTGGTCTTTTACTTCCTCTATTCTAGCTGCTACTCCCCTTTCCTGTGGTTAAAATCCACTCCTGTGCTTTTGGCTACTGTATTAGGTCAGAGAGTGATCTCTCACTGATCTCTCTCCCTCTCGGTTGACGTCCCTTACCCGAGGTCCTGGGTAGGTTTGGACTGGCAGATTTTCCCACACTTACTCTCTTCTGGGCAAGTCGTGACCTGAAAAACCCGCTCCAAACCGCTTGACTTAACCTAATTGCATTACTTTAGCTTTCGGCCTTTTTCCCGTCTCACTTTTTACCCATTCACAGACAATACAGTATTCGCAGCGCGCTTTTGCATGCAAAAATTCTGCTCTTCGGATCAGACTCAGTCTCTCAAAATTTTTACACAATTTGGTTTTACCTGTGCAGGATATCTTTTTGGGTTGGGGAGATCCAGGACCAGCAGAGAGCCGGGTGCACCGGGCCTCGAGAAAACCCCTTTCTGACAACAAGGATTTACATGCATGCAAGTCTGCTTACCTTGTTGACAGAAGGCCGGCTGGGGACTTCTCGGTTCCGGTTGGACCACCGTCTCCGCTACTCCTTCCAGATGCTTTTCTGGGCGATCTCTCACCAACCCTGCTAAGCAGCGCCAATTTTGTCGTGGTTCCCCAGGACGACAATTCGTTTACATCGGTTTAAAACAGAGAGTCTGAGCAGCGATCTTTCAAGCAAAAGACTTTATTTCTCAGCATAAGAGATAAAGCCGGGAGCGTCCGGAAAACTCCAAAGAGCTCTTGGGCTTACAATCTTTTATGTACATTTCAGCCTCCTATCTCAAGATCCTTATCTCCCTTTTACTGCCTGTCCTTGGTTGTAATCTTACCCTACAGCCCGCTCTTTCTTTGGCCATCATTATTTTTAGTTGACACTTTATCTGTTTTCTTTGCAATCGGTCGTTCACTGTTATATCTCTTCGTTTCTTAAACCATGGTGGTAATAACTCTTGCTCTTATCTGAACTTTTCTGTTTGTACAATAATCGTGGTTTTGTAAGCTAAGGCGAATGTGTTTAGAAGAAAAGACATCCCCCCTGCTGATTTATAGTCTACTAATGTGTTTTTAGAAGAAAACATTCTCTCTGCTGGTTTATGGTCCACTATTAATGTTGAACCACCGAGCAGTCTTTCTTGCTTTCTTAAGTGACTATTGTCTGCTTTTGCTAATCAGTGACTGCTATATTACTTCTTTAGTTCTTCTAGTTCCTCCACTTTAATCATATCGACTACACTTGATTATATTAGGTCACACGAAGTTACTTTAGGTTACATATCCATCTCACTATTCACCTAAATCTACTTTATCATTTCACTAAGACCTAAATCTACTTTATCATTTTACTAAAACCTGTGAATCTGAATTCCATACTAAACTCATACAATATCCAGTACAATTTCCCTTACAAGTGAATCTGAATTTCATACTAAACTCATACAATATCCAGTACAATTTCCCTTACAAGTGAATCTGAATTTCATACTAAACTCATACAATATCCAGTACAATTTCCCTTACAATACACAGAGAGAAAGAGACAGAGAGACACACAGATACACAGAGAGATAGAGACACAGAGAGACGCACAGATACACAGAGAGATAGAAACAGAGAGACACACAGATACACAGAGAGATAGAGACAGAGAGACACACAGATACACAGAGAGATAGAGACAGAGAGACACACAGATACACGGAGAGATAGAGACACAGAGAGACACACAGATACACAGAGAAATAGAGACAGAGAGACACACACATAAACACACGAACAGAGAAATACAGAAAGAGAGTTTGGCAAAGTCAGATTTAATTTTCCATTCAATATTTATTTAAAAATTCAGAGAATATTTGACAGGAAAATTGATTTTAAAGTTAACAAAAGTGAATCTGACCTTTGAGCTTCACAGTGAGATCAGAACCCCCCCCCCCCCCCCCCCCGCTCTGAGCTGCCCAATATCTGTACAGCTGTACCAGACACCAGAAAGAGAAAACCAGAGCTCAACATCACGGGAAATGAACAATTGTGAATAAGGAACGAGAAAAGTTATTAATTTATACCTGAGATTTAAACTACAGGAAAACTATTCACTACAATTACATTACAACAAAAGTTACCTTCTACATTTCACACTGAAAACTGAACTACCGCCCACAATTGTCTCAGTGACAGATTCAGAATGATAAACTGAGAGAATTTCACTGTTGGAGTCACCGACAGCAGATATTGTATTTGTGTCAATCAGGAATCTTAATAATCAGCTGAGGGAAATCTACACCGTCCAAAATTCAACCCATCACTTGATCTGTAAAAGAAAGATACAATAATGAAGCAGATGTTTATGATGCGGGACATTAATGTTAGAGTTTTTAATCAATGAATCATTTAGAGATATTTCAAATCCCTTCTGTCAGTTTGACAATCCACTCTGACACCAGTCACATTTCACACTCTCTGCTCAGTCCTGTGTTGGGGGGGAGGTGTTTAGTGTGGGATCAGTGTTTGCTTTTCTCAAACCGCAGTGATATTCCCAACAAGGGCAAGAGGTTTCAGTGTTTAAAAATGTAAAGATTTCAGAACAAAACTAGACAGAGAGTGATGAGGCCTCACACCTTCAATGTAGTGATTCCCCCAATCTTTCCTTTTGTATATTGCTTCCTTCCTCTGTCTGAAGTATTGGAGACGTCGACATCACTGAAACAATACAATCTCTCGGGACAATCACTGTAAACAGCTTCTGGAAGCAAAGTTAACACTTTAATCACCCAAAAAGGTGAATGTCCATTCAAACACCTCCCTCCCCATATCCTTGTAAATGCAAAGATAACTCCCATTTCCCCAAAGCAGGAAGATGTGAAATGGAAACATCTTCAGCTTTTTACACACTGCACTTTTCCACGGACCAAAATGTTTCAAAACATTTGCTGAAGTTTTGTTTTAAACTCTTTATCAATGTCCTTCCAGGTTTAGTGTGAAGGTTTGTGTTCCACACTGAGCCCCTCTCAGTCTCCACACGGAGCTTGTGTGTGTTGCTGATGCTCCTGTCATTTTGGATGGATACTGTGTGAAGCTGCATTCTCTCCCAGTGAGTTTCTGACCTACTTCACTCTCTCTGCGGCTGGAGCAATGTCCAGCAGGCAGCAGAGGATGGCAGTGTATCACTGTCAGCACAATATAGACAAACAGCCTTTAGCAAGAGAGGCTTTGACCCTTTTTCAAACCAAATCCCCAATTTGATGTTTCCAGCTGCGCTGTTTACAATGCTGCTGAATATTGTGTGTCTTTGGTAAACTGGGATGTGTAGCTTTCAGTCACATTAAGTGGTCAATAAATACGTCCACACTGTGTATATCTTTCTGTGTGTGTGTGTCAGCGTGCATGTGTGTCAATGTATTTAAATCTCAAAGGAAAATAGGAGCAGGTGTAGGCCATTTGGCCCATCGATCCTGCGCCAGCATTCAAACAGATCATGGTGCACGTACGCACACAAAACACGCACACACCAACACACACAAAACACGCACACACACAAAGCACGCACACACACATAAAACACGCACACACACAAAACACGCACACACACAACAAACACACATAAAACACACACAAATCACACACACAAACACAATAAACACACACACACCAAACACACAGTTAGCACTGCTGCCTCACAGTGCCAGGGACTCGGGTTCGGTTCCCGCCTTGGGTCACTGTCTGTGCGGAGTTTGCACGTTCTCCCCGTGTCTGCGTGGGTTTCCTCCGGGTGCTCCGGTTTCCTCCCACAGTCTGAAAGACGTTCTGGTTCGGGTGCATTGGCCGTGCTAAATTCTCCCTCCGCGTCAGGGAGACTAGCTCGGGTAAATGCATGGGGTTATGGGGATAGGGCCTGAGTGGGATTGTGGTCGGTGCAGACTCAATGGGCCAAATGGCCTCCTTCTGCACTGTAGGAGTCTAGGATTCTATGAAAACACACAGAAACAGATATTCTCACCCAGTAACACTCAGACGCACACAGTAATAAACACACACGGAAACATGTCCACGCACACACACAAACACGCATGCACACACACACAAACATACTCACACACACACATGCATGCACACACACACACACAAACAGACAGACACACACAAACATACACACACACACACACACACACACAAACACACACACACACACAAACACACACACACACACAAACACACACACAGATTCCTATTTTATTTCACACAATCGATTTGCGTCTTGAACATGCTGAATGATTGGGCTTCCAAATCCCCCTGGAATAGAAAATTCCAAAGATTCACCACCCTCTGAGTGAAGAAATTCCTCCTCATCTCAGTCTTCAATGGTCTGACCCTGATTCTGAGATTGTGTCCCCTGGTTCTAGTCTCACCAGCCAGGGGAAACATCCAATCTACATCCACCCTGTCACACCCTGTAAGAATTTTAAGTCTGTTTCAATGGGATCGCCTCTCATTCTTCAAGGGTTCAAGGCCGACTTCCGGACTTGATGGCCATGGAAGGTGTGCTCATAACGGGGCCAAACAGCTGGATTACCAAAAAGTAAATCCTGCCGGATCATGTATCAGTAAACTCTGCCCGAAACCTCTCTCAGTTATTACAATCTGGGCCTGGTATCAGTAATCGCTGCCCGAAACCTCTCTCAGTTATTACAATCTGGGCCTTGTATCAGTAAACTCTGCCCGAAACCTCTCTCAGTTATTACAATCTGGGCCTTGTATCAGTAAACTCTGCCCGAAACCTCTCTCAGTTATTACAATCTGGGCCTTGTATCAGTAAACTCTGCCCGAAACCTCTCTCAGTTATTACAATCTGGGCCTTGTATCAGTAAACTCTGCCCGAAACCTCTCTCAGTTATTACAATCTGGGCCTTGTATCAGTAAACTCTGCCTGAAACCTCTCTCAGTTATTACAATCTGGGCCTTGTATCAGTAAACTCTGCCTGAAACCTCTCTCAGTTATTACAATATGGGCCTTGTATCAGTAAACTCTGCCTGAAACCTCTCTCAGTTATTACAATCTGGGCCTTGTATCAGTAAACTCTGCCCTAAACCACTCTCAGTTATTACAATCTGGGCCTGGTATCAGTAAACTCTGCCCTAAACCACTCTCAGTTATTACAATCTGGGCCTTGTATCAGTAATCCCTGCCCGAAACCTCTCTCAGTTATTACAATCTGGGCCTGGTATCAGTAATCTCTGCCCTAAACCTCTCTCAGTTATTACAATCTGGGCTTTGTATCAGTAATCTCTGCCCAAAACCTCTCTCAGTTATTATAATCTGGGCCTGGTATCAGTAATCTCTGCCCTAAACCTCTCTCAGTTATTACAATCTGGGCCTTGTATCAGGAATCTCTGCCCTAAACCTCTCTCAGTTATTACAATCTGGGCCTTGTATCAGTAAACTCTGCCTGAAACCTCTCTCAGTTATTACAATCTGGGCCTGGTATCAGTAATCTCTGCCCTAAACCTCTCTCAGTTATTACAATCTGGGCCTTGTATCAGGAATCTCTGCCCTAAACCTCTCTCAGTTATTACAATCTGGGCCTTGTATCAGTAAACTCTGCCTGAAACCTCTCTCAGTTATTACAATCTGGGCCTTGTATCAGTAAACTCTGCCCTAAACCACTCTCAGTTATTACAATCTGGGCCTGGTATCAGTAAACTCTGCCCTAAACCACTCTCATTTATTACAATCTGGGCCTTGTATCAGTAATCCCTGCCCGAAACCTCTCTCAGTTATTACAATCTGGGCCTGGTATCAGTAATCTCTGCCCTAAACCTCTCTCAGTTATTACAATCTGGGCCTTGTATCAGTAAACTCTGCCCCAGTACACCAGAGACTGAAAGCAAGCATGCAGCTACAGCAAACAGTTAGGAAGGCAAATGATATGTTGGCCTTCATTGCAAGAGAACTTGAGGAAAGGAGCAAGGATGTCTTACTGCAGCTGTACAGGCCCTCGGTGAGACCACACCTGGAATATTGTGTACAGTTTTTGTCTCTGTATCTATGAAATGCTGCACTTACCATAGAGGGAGAGCAGCGGAGGCACAGCAGACTGATTCCTGGGATGGCAGGATTGTCGTATGAGGAGAGATTGAGTCGACTGGGCCTGTATTCACTGGAGTTCCGAAGAATGAGAGGGGATCGAATTGAAATGTATAAATTCTGACCGGGCTGGACTGACTGAATACAGGGATGTTGTTTCCTCCAACTGAGGGGCTGAGGGGGTGGGGAGAGGGGCGGTGGGGGGGGGGGGGCGGGGGGAGAGGCTGGAACAAGGGGTCACAGATGGTGAAACTTTGCAATATGTTTAATCTGTAGAAACCTATCCATCTCAGTCTGTGAACGATGACTGAGCCTCCACAGCCCTCTGGGATAGGGAATTCCAAAGATTTACCATCCTGGAAGCACATGGAATTCAGGAAAACTTGGCGAGATGGATCGGAAACTGGTTTAGTAATTGGACACAAAGGGTGGTGTTGGAAGGCTGTTTGAGTGGCTGGAGGCCGGTGTCCAGTGGTGCACCACAAGGCTCCGTGCTGGGGGGCTTATTGTTGTTATACATAAATGAGACAGATGATAATGTGGGGGCAATGATAAGCAAGGTTCCAGATGACACCAAGATTGGTAGGATGGTTAATAGTGAAGAAGTGAATAGTGAAGAATGTGGAGTTTGCACATTCTCCTCGTGTCTGCGTGGGTTTCCTCCGGGTGCTCCGGTTTCCTCCCACAGTCCAAAGATGTGCGGGTTAGGTTGATTGGCCAGGTTAAAAAAATTGCCCCTTAGAGTCCTGAGATGCGTAGGTTAGTGGGATTAGTGGGTAAATATGTGGGGGTAGGGCCTGGGTGGGATTGTGGTCGGTGCAGACTCGATGGGCCGAATGGCCTCCTTCTGCACTGTAGGGTTTCTATGGTTTCTATGATGAAGGTTGTAGGTTACAGGAAGATATCGCTGGGTGGGTCAGATAGGCAGAGCAGTGGCAGATGGTATTTGACCCTGATAGGTGCGAGGTGATGCACTTTGGAAGCAGTAACAAGGCAAGGGAGTATTTAATGAGTTGCAGGACACTGGGAAGCTCAGAGGAACATATGGATCTTGGGCAATTATTCACAGATCCCTGAAGGCAGCAGAGCAGGTGAATCAAGTGGGAAAGAAGGCAGATGAGACACTTGCTGTAAACTAGAGGGCATAGGTTTAAGGTGAGAGGGGAGAGATACAAAAGGGTCCAGAGGGCAATTCTTTTCACACAGAGGGTGGTGAGTGTCTGGAATGAGCTGCCAGGGGCAGTAGTAGGGGCGGGTACAATCTTATGTTTTGAAAAGCATTTAGACAGTTACATGGGTAAGATTGGTATAGAGGGATATGGGCGAAACACAGGCAATTGTGATTAGCTTCATGGTAAAAACTGGGCGGCATGGACAAGTTGGGCCAAAGCGCGTTTCCATGCTGTAAACCTCTATGACTCGACCCTGCTGAGCCCTGTAAGAATTGTCCAAGTTTGAATGAGGTCACCTCTCATGCTTCTCAAGTGCATAAAGTAAAAGTCCATTTTCTTTCCTCAGAGGACAATCCCTCCATCCCAGGAATTAATGCGGTGAAATGTCATTGAAGTCCCTCTCGGACAAGAATGTCTTTCCTTAGGTAAGAGGATAAAACTGTACACAACACTCCGTGTGTGGTTTCACCACTAATTCAGCCTCTCCCACATCCCCTTGAAGAGTCTACATCCTCCTCACAACTCACACTTCCACCTGCTTTCATGTCATCTGCAAACTCGGAAATATTACATTTGATCCCAAACGTCCAAATCAGTGATATGGATTGTGAATAGCTGGGCTCCCGAGTACTGATCCTTGTGATAAGCCGCTGGTCACAGCCTGCCACCCTGAAAATGACCCATTTGTACCTAAGCTCTGTTTTCTGTCCGTTAACCATTTCTCAATTCATGCCAGTATTATCAGGGTAAATACGTTGCATCACGGGGATAGGGCCTGGGTGGGAATGTTGTCAGCGCAGGCTCGATGGGCTGTATGGCCTCCTTCTGCAATGTCGGGATTCCATGATTCTAATATGTACATACGTCAGTGAAGGTGGCAGGGCACTTTGAGAGAGCAGTAAATGAAGTATATGGTATCCCAGCTTTTATTAATGGAGGGTTTGAGGACAAGAGTAAGGAGTTCATATTGAACTTGTATAAGACACTTGTTAGGCCTCATCTGGAGACTGCGCCCAGTTCTGGGCACCATACTTGAGGAGGGATGTGAAGACATTGGAGAGAGTGCAGAGGAGATTCACAAGAATGATCCCAGGGAATAAGATCCGTAGCTACGAGGGTAGATTGGAGAGGTTGGGACTGTTTTCCTTGGAGGAAAGAAGGCTGAGGTGAGACTTGAAAGAGAGATTCAAGATCCTAAGGGGTATCCACAGGTTAAAGAGTGAGAAACTCTTCCCTCTCAAGAGATGGTCATGAACTAGAGGGCACAGATTCTAAATGATGGGGAAATGGATCAGAAGTGAAGTGAGGAAAAGCACTTCATCAAGAGGGTGTTTGGAATCTGGAACAATCTTCCTGAAAGCCTGTTCCAATATTCAATAAGATCCTGGCTGATCTGTGATCTAACTCTCTGTCTCTTAACCCCTTGGACTAAGGAAAATCTATCAACCCCAGATTATAAATAATAACAAGTGACTGAGCATCAATAGCCATTTGCAGAAGATTGTTTCAAACTAACTCCACACCACATCTGGCAATGTTTCCATTTCTACAATTCTAAAATTCTAAACTGAGGCTAACATTCAAATATTCCCAAATCCTGGAGTTCCCAGCCAGCAGAAAAACTTGTTCTTTATCAGCCTCTCCCTTTCCCTCATTATTTTCAATGTTTGATTAAATCAGCCCCCAACTTAAATTCCAGCGGTTAAGAATAATGTTTAATCTGCACTGTTCATCAAATGTTCCCAACACAAATACTGGAATGGGCTAAATACAGAGTAAAATTCCCTCTGCTCTGTCCAAGGAATGTTTCATCACATATTATTATTTTGAAGTTTAGGAAAAACAGGAATCAAATTGCTCAGCATCCCAGTGTGGCCTCCTGTTTATTTCAATCAGCCCTTCACATTCAAACATGAAGTTGAAGCTTCGAATACTGTCTGTGGCAGCGTTTGTGGATTCAGTTGTTCTCCAGCTTTTTCACTTGTCTGAAGGATTTGAATTATAGACATTGTTTAATCATTCCTTTCTCTCAGCACATGGAACTTGTGAATCTTCAAGGCAGACAATCTCATGTAATTAACAACAAACTGCATCTTTATTCATCCGTCCATTTCCTATCTCTGAATGGATCACACACATTTCCAGAATGCAGGAAGCTCTCAATGGAAACTGCTTCCAATTATTCCCCAATACAATTGTTCACACTTTACTGTGAACTACATTCCACTGACATTCCCAAAGCAGCCACAGAAAAGTGACTGGTTATTTTAAACATTGAACCTGAACTATTTGAACTGATGATTCACTCACATTGTACAGAAATGTTGATCCTGTTTTGATGAGAGTGATCAGATTAACATTGTAACATGAAGACAGCCTCCGTACTGAGATTAACCACATTTACAACAATTCCGCAATATCAGATCCATTGCTGTGTGTATTGTGTGAATTCAGCTGTGAAATATCTGGACATTTGGAGCTTCCACTGTTTCTGTCATTTCATCATTTATTAAAGTACGTTGTTCTATCCCTTTTAAATCTAAGTTGTGTCAGTTTACATTTCCCTGCACTGAAACCTCTCCACCAGTTTTGTCCATGTACAAAATATGAATAACTCTTTGCAATGTGATGTTTCCAGCTGCGCTGCTTACAATGCTGTCTAATGTTTTGTGTCATCGGCAAACCAGGATGTGTAGCATTCAGTCACATTAAATGGTCAATAAATATGTCAATACTGTGTATATCTTTCTGTGTGTGTGTCTGTGTCTGTGTGTGTGTGTGTGTGTGTGTCTGTGTGTGTGTGCCTGTGTGTGTGTCTGTGTGTGTGTGTGTCTGTGTGTGCGTGTGTCTGTGTGTGTGTGTCTGTGTGTGTGTGTGCGTCTGTGTGTGTGTGTGTCTGTGTGTGTGTGTGTCTGTGTGTGTGTGTGTGTGTGTGTGTCTGTGTGTGTGTGTGCGTCTGTGTGTGTGTGTGTGTCTGTGTGTGCCTGTGTGTGTGTCTGTGTGTGTGTCTGTGTGTGTCTGTCTGTGTGTGTGTGTGTCTGTGTGTGTGTGTGTGTCAGCATGCATGTGTGTCAATGTATTTGAATCTCAAATATGTGCAGTTGGAGGCCATTTGACCCATCGCGCCTGCTCCCCCACTCAAACAGATCATGACAAACACACACACACAGACACACACACACACTCATAGACACACACACAGACGCACTCACAGAGATACAGACACACACACACTCATAGACACACACACACAGACAAAGAGAGAGACACACAGACACTCACAAACACACACGCAGAGAGACACAAACACACACTCACAGACACACATGCACAAAGACACAGAGACAGACACACACACAGACACACACACACTCACAGACACACGCAGAGAAACACAATCACACACACAGAAACACACATTGAAATAGACACTTGCACACACTTAGAAACTGTCTCTCTCTCTCACACACACACACACACAAAGAAATACAAAACCATAAGCGCACCGACACTCTCATTCCTATTTCTGTTTTACTCCTCAATGCCCCAACTAAAAAGTACTGGGATCTGAACTTGAAATGCTGGAACTGATCATGGAGGAACGAGTGGGGCCTAACAGACACTGAGAAGTTAACTTGTGTGTGAATCATAGAATGGTGACAGCACAGGAGGCCATTCAGCCCGTCAAGCCTGGATCGACACACTGCAAGAGCAGTTTCACTATTCCCAATCCTCCACCCTCTCCCCGTAACCCTGTCAATATTTTCCCTTCAGCTTCCCATTCAATTTCCTCTTGATGGAATCTTCTCCCACCTCTGACTCAGGCAGAACATGATGTGGAGATGCCGGCGTTGGACTGGGGTAAACAGAGTAAGAAGTTTAACAACACCAGCTTAAAGTCCAACAGCTTTATTTGGTAGCAAAAGCCACACAAGCTTTCGGAGCTCCAAGCCCCTTCTTCAGGTGAGTGGGAATTCTGTTCACAAACAGGGCATATAAAGACACAGACTCAATTTACATGAATAATGGTTGGAATGCGAATCCTTACAGCGAATCAAGGCAGAACATTCCAGATACCAGCAGTCACTACGTTAAAAACATTTCCTCATCACAGATTCATACAGTGCAGAAGAGACCCTTCGGCCCATCGAGTCTGCACCGACACGTGAGGACCACCTAACATACCGACCTCACCCCATTTACCAGCACTTGGCCCATAGCCCTGAATGTGATGATGTGCCAAGTGCTTATCCAGCTACTTTTTAAAGGATGTGAGGCAACTTGCCTCTGCCAACCTCCCAGGCAGCGCATTCCAGACTGTCACCACCCTGTGGGTAAAACAGATTTTCCTCACATCCCCCCTAAACCTCCTGCCCCTCACCTTGAACCTATGTCCCCTCGTGACTGACCCTTCAACTAAGGGGAACAGCTGCTCCCGATCCACACTCTTCATGTCTCTCATAAACTTGTCCACCTCAATCAGGTCGCCCCCTCAGTCTTCTCTGCTCCAATGAATACAACACAAGCCGACTCAACTTCTAATTTTTAATTTTGTTTATTAGTGTCACAAGTAGGCTTGCATTAACACTGTGAAGTTACTGTGAAAATTCCCCAGATGCCACACTCTGGTGTTCGGTTACACTGAGAGAAAATTTACCACGGCCAATGCACCCTAACCAGCACATCATTCACACTGTGGGAGGAAACCGCAGCACCCAGAGGAAAGCCACGCAGACTTCCGGGATCGGGGCAGACATGATGGGCCGAATGGCCTCCTGCTGTTCTGTGATTCGAGAACACCCTTTGTGTGAAGACGTGTTCCTTAATTTCACTTTGAAAGGGTTTCAGAATATTTTTAATATTTCAGACAATGATCCCAGTCCCAGACTCCACAACCAGCAAGAAACCTTTCTCTTTCTCTATCCTATCAGTTTCCATTATTCTCCTGACAACGTTGATCAAATTATCCCTGACACTCCAAAATTCCCGGGAATACAACCCTCGTTTGTGTCTCCATAGCTGCGTCTCTGTCACATTTAAAATACTAATGTTACCTCAGCGAGGAGACAACTCTGTCAGAAATATCTCAGTGCTGCGCTCACATCAAATGGCCGCTGGGAAGAAAGGCCAAATGGCTGACTGATATTTGTGGATATTTTTCACAGATTCCCAGGGAGGGAGAGGGAGAGATGGAGAGAGGGACAGAAGACACAGACATAGAGAGTGAGAAAAAGAAATAAACAGAATTACCTTGGGCCCATTTAGTTTCTATTTTCTCTGCTCTCCTCAACTTCTTGTCTGAACTCCACTTGCCTCCTTCTGCCCTGTAACAATTCTGTGATCCTGTGATGGGATAAACAGACCGAGGGAGGAAATATGAAGGTCCGCAGCATCTTTGAGAGTGGATTAATTGCGGGAATGAGGGATGTGAGCTCCAGGGTGAGGTTGGAGAAACGGGGCTTGTTCCCCTTGAGGGGAGATTTGCTCGAGATGTACAAGATTAGGACAGGTTTCGATAAAGTCGATAAAGGAAAGCTGTTGCCGTGAGCTGATTGGGTTCAGGGATGACGGGGAGACACAATTTAAAGTTTCAGCAGAGACGCAGTGAGGAAAAACATCTTTCACACACACACACAGAGCCTGGGAATGTGTTTGGACACACAGCCTATGAGGATGGTGGAAGCGGAGATGATGAGTGAATGACAGGGATGGAGAGGTGACACGAGGAGAGGCAATGGCCTAGTGTTATTATCTCCAGACTATTAATCCAGAAACTCAGCCAATGTTCTGGGGACCTGGGTTTGAATCCCACCAATTGGAATTCAATAAAAATATCTGGAATTAAGAATCTACTGGTGACCATGAAACTATTGTCGATTGTTGGAAAAACCCATCTGGTTCACTAATGTCTTTTAGGGAAGGAAATCCCGTCCTTACGTGGTCTGGGCTACGTGTGACTCCAGAGCCACAGCAATGCGGTTAACTCTCAACTGCCCGCGAAGAGCAACTCGATGCAATAAATTCTGTTCAGCCAGCGATGCCCATGTCCCACCAAAGAATTAAAGAAAACTTCAATCAACTCACTCCTGAACCTTCTAAATCCCAGGGATACAGAATAAATCTCCATCGAAACTGTCCTGTGACAAAATACACCACAGAGTTAGAAACACAGTCAATGCCTCTACTTTCTCAGAAGATGAAGGAAATTGGGCATGTCAGCTATAACTCTCACTAACTCATTCTTCCTGGTTGTATCACAGCTCGGTCTGGCTCCTGTTCTGCCCAAGACCGCAAGGATCTACAAAAGGTCATGAATGTAGCCCAATCCATCACGCAAACCGGCCTCCCATCCACTGACTCTGTCTACACTTCCCGCTGCCTTGGGGAAAAGCAGCCAGCATAATGAAGGACCTCACCCACCCCGGACATTCTCTCTTCCACCTTCTTCCGTCGGGAAAAAGATACAAACGTCTGAGGTCACGGACCGACCCACTCAAGAACAGCTTCTTCCTGCTGCTGGCAGACTTTTGAATGGACCGACCCTGCATTAAATTGATCTTTCTCTCCACCCTAGCTATGACTGTAACACTACATTCTGCACTCTCTCGCTTCCTTCTCTATGAACAGTATGCTTTGTATGTATAGCGCGCAAGAAACAAGACTTTTCACTGTATACTAATATGATAATAATAAATCAAATCAAAATAATTAATCAAGTCAAAGTATTTACCCTGCTAATCCCCCTAAGACTATGGGGAAAGTTAGCATGGCCAATCCACCGAACCCGCACATCTTTGGGCTGAGAGAAGGAAGAGCGGCACTCGGAGGAAACCCATGCAGATAGTGACCCGAGGCTGGATATGAACTTGTGTCCCTGGTGCTGTGATACAGCAGTGCTAACCACTGGTGCCACCGTGCTGCCCGCTCCTGTTTGGGAGCTTCACCAGGTTGACACCTCATTTTTAAGGGATGCCAGGTTGACCCCGTGGCTTGATGGTAATGGTTGAGTGGGGAATGAATCATTCTCTGTTACCTGCAGTGTCCTGGACATTGAGTGAAACTGACACTCAGACACATAAAACAACAACCTGCATTGATATAGCACCTTGAACAGAAACGTCCTCAGATGCTTCACAGGAGCCTGGAGTGAAAAATTAGAAGCCGAGTCACAGGCGAGTTTAGGGACAAAAGAATTGCCCCAAAGCTCTGGTCAAAAAGGGGTTGTTTTTAGGAAATGTCTGAATGGTGGAAAGGGAGGGATGAAGACAGAGTTTTGGGAAGGAATTCCAGAGTTGGAGCCACACAGTTGAACTGCAGACCCCAATGGTGAAAGGATTAAAATGGGGGATGGTCAGGGAGCCAGGATTAAAGGAAAACAGATATCAGAGGATGGTGGGACTGGGGGATATAGGGAGGGCTCATTTACAGAAGACAGTACCAAACTTTAACCACATCTCGTGTGAAGAAGTGCTTCCTAATTTAGCTTTGAAAGATGTTTAGAAGTTTATTTATTTGTGTCACAAGTCGGCTTACATTAACACGGTAATGAAGTTACTGTGAAAATCCCCTCGTCGCCACACTCCGGCGCCTGTTCGGGTAACACTGAGGGAGAATTTAGCATGGCCAATGCACCCTAAACAGCACGTCTTTCAGACAGAGGGAGGAAACCGGAGCATCCGGAGGAAACCCACGCAGACACAGGGAGAACATGCGGACTCCGCACAGACAGGAATAAATGAATCTTTTTCTAAGTAACAGGCAGTGACGAGTGGGGTCCCGCAGGGGTCAGTTCTTGGGTCCCAGCTATTCACAAAACACATCAGTGATTTGGATGAGGGAACCAAACGTAATATTCTCAAGTTTGCTGATGAGACGAAACTTGGTGGGAATGTGAGTGATGGGGAGGATGTTAAGAGGCTTCAGGGTGATTTAGACAAGTTGAGTGAGTGGGGAAATACATGGCAGATGCAGAATAATGTGGATAAATGTGACGGTATCCACTTTGGACGGAGGAAGAGAATGGCAGAGTATTAGTTGAATGGTGATAGATTGGGAAATGTTGTACAAAGGGACCTGGGTATCTGAGAACACCAGTCACTGAAAGCAAGCATGCAGCTACAGCAAGCAGTTAGGAAGACCAATGGGATGTTGGCCTTCATTGCAAGAGGATTGGAGTAGAAGAGCAAGGATGTCTTACTGCAGCTGGACAGGGCCTCGGTGAGACCACACCTGGAGTCTTGTGTACAGTGTTCCTCTCCTTATCTGAGGAAGGATGTACTTGCCACAGAGGGAGAGCAGTGAATGTTCACCAGACTGATTCCTGGGACGGCAGCATTGATGTCTGAGGGGAGATTGGGTCGGCTGGGCCTGTATTCACTGGAATGTAGAAGAGTGAGCGGGGATCTAATTGAAAGGTATAAAATTCTGACAGTGCTGGACAGGCTGGATACAGGGATATTGTTTCCTCCGGCTGGGGGTGTCTGGAACAAGGGGTCACAGTCTCAGGATACGGGGGAGGCCATTTGGGACTGAGATGAGGGGAAACCTCTTCACTCAGAGGGTGGTGAACCTGTGGAATTCTCTCCCACAGAAAGCTGTGGAGACCAAGTCACTGAATATATTTAAGAAGGAAATAGATAGATTTCTAGACTCTAAAGGTGTCGAGGTGTATGGGGAGAGCGCTGGGGTAGGGCATTGAGACAGAGGATCGGCCATGATAGTGTTGAATGGTGGGTCAGGCTCGAAGGGCTGAATGGCCTCCTCCTCCTCCTATTTTCTATGTTGATGTGACCGCCCCAAGTCTCTTTGGGCCTCCACTCTTTCCAGCTTTTCCCCATTCATAAAGCAATCTGTTCTATTCTTTTTAAAGTGGGTGACCACACAATTGTCTCCAATGAAATCCATCTTTCACTCTTTGAACCATTCAGTTAAGACATTTTACTTTAGGGCGGCACGGTGGCACAGTGGTTCGTACTGCTGCCTCACAGCGCCAGGGACCTGGGTTCAATTCCAGCCTCGGGTGACTGTGTGGAGTTTGCACATTCTCCCCGTGTCTGCGTGGGTTTCCTCCGGGTGCTCTGGTTACCTTCCACACTCGCAAGATATATAGGTTAGATGGATTAGCAATGGGGTTATGGGGATAGGGCTGGGTGAGGGCCTGGGTAAGATACTCTGTCATCAAGTCTGTGCAGACTCAATGAGCTGAATGGCCTCTTATGCAGTGGAATACCTCTTTGCCATTTGAAGCTTCTGGTTTCCTTCCACACTCCAAAGATGTGCAGGTTAGGTTGATTGGCTGTGCTCAATTGCCCCTTAGTGTTAGGGGGATTCAGGCCTGGGTGGTCTTGTTGTCGGGGGCAGGCTTGATGGGCCAAAGGACCTCCTTCTGCACTTTAGGGATTCTATGATGAACAGCATGGTGGCACAGTGGTTAGCATAGCGCCAGGGACCCAGGTACAATTCCAGCCTCAGCTCGCTGTCAGTGTAGAGTTCTCCCAGTGTCTGTGTGGGTTTCCTCCGGGTGCTCCAGTTTCCTCCCACAGTCCAAACATGTGCGGGTTAGGTGGATTGGCCATGATAAATTGACCCAAGTGTCAGGGGATTAACAGGGTAAATATATGGGGTTACGGGAATAGGGCCTGGGTGGGATTGTGGTCGATGCAGACTCGATGGGCCGAATGGTCTGCCCTTCAGGGATTCTAGGATCTCAAATCATTGATAAATACGATGAAACTGAGACAGACACGGGGGCTTTGCAGCAGCAGAGACAGGATGAGAATCATTGCATCCTGCATGGAGTTTTATTACACAACCAATTTCAGAAAATTCACAACTCTAATTCACAACAGCAAAGTGTGGGATTGCAAACTTGGAATTATTAGCACAGGGCTAAAGTTTAAAAGCTAAACACTGACATTCGGAAACATGAGATGGCCTCACATCTTCAATTCTGTGATTGTCCCCCATCTCCTGCTCTGAATATTACAATATCTCTGCCCCCTTCATGCGTCTGCAGACTTTGAAAGTTACTCAGACATCGGTGAAACTAGTCTTTATCTCGGGGCATTTCCTGTGAAATATGCGCCTTCTCCAAAGAGACACAATCTAATTGACGCTTTCTGATACAATCTGAATCTCCTTTCAAACAACCTCCCAACCCCACTGTGCAGGAATGTCACCTTTTGTCACATTCCCCAACACAATTGTTGACATTTTATCAGGTGGGAAAAGTAGATTCAACTGACAGATTCTGAGCCCCAGGTTGAATCTTTAAGATGTAAAACTGAACTGAAAGCCCAGGTCTCTCTGTTCCTGCATCCATTTTAACATTGACCCATTGATTTTAAATTGCTTCTCCTGTATAAAAATATAATCTATCAACCTCAGATTTAAACATTAATAAGCAACTGAGCATCAACTGCGAATTATAGAAGGTAGTTCCAAACTAATATCACAGCTGGTGTGGCAAAGTGTTTCTGAATTCCACTCCTACAAGTCTAAAATCCTCAACATTGTTTGAAATCCAATGTCCCCAAGTCCTGGACTCCCCAACCAGCAGGAAAAGTTGTTCTTCCAGCATTACAGAGTAACACTTCAACTACACTTTTCAACAAACAATCCCAAACCAAATACAGAACAGGGTTCATAGAATCCTGCAGTGCAGGAGGCCATTCGGCCCATCGAGTCTGCACTGACCACAATCCCACCCAGGCCCCATCCCTATAATCACATACATTTACCTCAGCTAATCCTCCTGACACTAAGGGACAATTTAGCTTGGCCAATCCACCTAACCTGTACACCTGATAGAAGTCTGCCAGATTATGAGGGGCATGGACAGAGTGGATAGTCAGAAGCTTTTTCCCAGGGTGGAAGAGTTATTACTCGGGGGCATAGGTTTAAGGTGCGAGGGGCAAGGTTTAAAGGAGATGTGGGAGGAAAGTTTTTTTACACAGAGGGTGGTGGGTGCCTGGAACTCGTTGCCGGGGGAGGGAGTGGAAACGGATACGATAGTGACTTTTCAAGGGCGTCTTGACAAAGACATGAATAAGATGGGAATGGAGGGATATGGTCCCCGGAAGGGTAGGGGGTTTTAGTTCAGTCAGGCAGCATGGTCGGTGCAGGATTGGAGAGCCGAAAGACCTGTTCCCGTGCTGTAATTTTCTTTGTTCTATCTTTGGAGTGTGGGATGAAACCGGAGCACCCGGAGGAAACCCACACAAACACGGGAAGGACGTTCAAACTCCAGTCAGAAAGTGAGCCAAGCTGGGAATCGAAGGCGGGTCCCTGGCACTGTGAGGAAGCAGTGCTAACCCCTGCATCACTGTGCCACCCCCATATTGAAAAGTTGGGTTCAAATTCAAGACAGCCGCAAATTCACTTTCAGAAAAGTTCCCTCTGCTGTGTCAAAGGAATTTTTAATTGAGGATTTTTATTTCTGGGAAAACTGAACTCACATTGAACAGCATCCCAGTGTGGGATTTAAACTCTAGTTTGTTTCAGTCCTGGGGAGAGAGATGGAGCGAGAGGGAGAGATACAGATACAGAGGCAGAGAGACACAGAAACAGGATGGGATTGTGCTGTACATGTTTCAGAGCTGACACTGAGACACACACGAGATGTACAATCGCAGACCAGAGTGAATCATTCTCTGTTACCTGCAGTGTCCTGGACATGGACAGAAGCTGACACTCAGACACACACAACAACAACTTGCATTTATATAGCACCTTGAACACTATTATCCCAAGATGCTTCACAGGAGCCTTAATGTGAGAAATTTGACCCCGAGTCACAGGAGAGTTTAGGGTCACATGTCCCAAAGGTTTGGCCAGATGGTTTTTATGGACTATTTTAATTGGAGGAAAACGAGGTGTTAAAATGGACAAAACCAATCTGCTTCACTAATGTTCTTTAGGGAAGGAAATCTGCCGTCCTTACCTGGTCGGGCCTACATGTGACTCCAGCCCCACAGCAATGTGGTTGACTCTTAGATGCTGTTTGAAATGGCCTAGCAAGCCACTCAGTTCATGAGCAATTAGGGACGAGGAGTAAACGCTGGCAGAACCAGCCAGGCCCACATCCCATGGATGTATTTGAGTAAAACTTTCAGGGAAGGAATTCCAGAGTTGGAGCCCACGCAGATGAAGACACAGCTCCCAATGGTGAAACGATTCAAATTGTGGATGGTCACGGAGCCAGAATGAAAGGAAAACAGATATGGGAGGATGGTGGGACTGGAGGAGGTGGATAACCAGCAAGAAACATTTCTCTCTCTCTGTGCTATCAGTTTCCATTATACTCCTGACAAATTGGATCAAATTGTCCCTGACACTCCAAAATTCCTGGGAATACAGCCCTCGTTTGTGTCTCCATAGCTGCGTATCTGTCACATTTAAAATACTAACGTTACTTTAGTGAAGAGACAACTCTGTCAGAAATATCTCAGTGCTGCGTTCACACAAAATGGCCACTGGGAAGAAACGCCAAATGGCTGCCTGATATTTGTGGATATTTTTCACTGATTCCCAGAAAGGGAGAGATGAACAGAAGACACAGACACAGAGAGTGAGAAAAAGAGAGAGACACAGATTGATGGAGGTATAAAAGCTTTCCCTTTACCTGCACATGATTTAACTTGTTCCCAGTTGGTTTATGGATTCTCTCCTCAACTCATTGTCCAAAGTGCATCACTTCACATTTCTCAGTGTTGGAGTTAACTGTCTGTCCGTTTCATTTCAATCTCCTCTGCACCCGCTCCCGAACACAAATAATTGTCTGGTAGAAAGTGGGAAGGAGCCTCGATAGAGAGGTTGGGAAGGATTGAATGGGGAGAGGCAGAAACCCTCAACACATTTCAAAACGACACTGATTTCCACTTGAAGGAATAACTTCTCCACCCCAACACTATCCCGTCATTCTCGATAAGCCCATGCTGCCCGTGTTCTGGGATAAATTACACGCAAGTGAAAAGATGATTTTAAATAGTGGGGTTACATTTGCCACCCCCCAATCTGTAGGAACTGCTCCAGAGTCTATAGAATTTTGGAAGATGACCAGCAATGCATCCAATATTTCCAGCGCCGCTTCCTTTAATACTCTGGGATGTAGATTATCAGGCCCTGGGGCTTTGTCAGCCTTTAACCCCATTCATTCCCCCAGCACCATTTTCTTACTAATACTGATTTCCTTCAATTCAATTCCACACTCTCACTAAACCATTGGTTCCCTAACATTTCTGCCAGGTTATCTGTGCCTCTTTTGTGAAGACAGAACCAAAGTATATGTTCAATTCTTCTGCCATTTTTTTGCTCCCCATTATAATTTCCCCGGAGAGATGGAGAGAGGCAGAGTCACTGAGAGATAGGGATGAGATAGTAATGCAGAGAGTAACAGTGAGATATTCAGGTGGGTAAGCAGCTAATAGTGGGGTACAACAAGGATCACTCCAAAGCCACAGATATTGCCTCATGTTGCCGCTGTCGCCATTTACCTTAAATCAGCATCCTCTGCTTTCCAACCTTTCCCCCAATGTGCCGATTATCTCAAAGCCGATCCTCTCAGTCCCGGGACATCACTGCAGGAGTTCCTCAGGGTGAGTGTCCGAGGCCCCAACCATCTTCAGCTGCTCCATCACTGACCTTCCCTCCATAGGTGAGATGTTCGCTGATGATCGCACCATTCACAACTCCTCAGATTGTGAAATAGCCAATGCCGGAATACTGAGCAGGACAGGCAGCATCTGTGTAAAGAGAAGCAGATTCTGGGACTGGGGGACTGGGAGACAGGAAGATAGTGAAACACACACAAACTCACTGACAACAAACGGAGTGATACACACACACACACACAGTCTCACACACACACACACACACACACAGATACACGCACAGTCTCACACACAGACACACACACACAGATAGAGAACACTCCCACAGTCTCACTCACAATGTGAAACTATTAAAATTGGGGTTGTTCTGGGAACCAGAATTGAAGGAAAACAGATATCGGAGGATGGTGGGACAGAAGGAGCTGGGTAAGGCCCATAGGCACGGTGGCACAGTGGTTAGCACTGCTGCCTCACAGTGCCAGGGGCCCGGGTTCAATTCCAGCCTTGGGTGAGTGTGTAGAATTTGCACGTTCTCCCCAACTCTGCATGGGTTTCCTCCGGGTGCTCCGGTTTCCTCCCACAGTCCAAAGATGTCGAGGTTAGGTGGACTGGCCATGCTAAATTGCCCCTTAGTATCCAAAGATGTTTAGATGAGGTGGATTGGCCATGGTAAATGTGTGGGGCTATGGGGAATGGGTAGGGGAAAGGGTTTGGCTCAGATACTCTGTCAGAGATTCGGTGCAGACTCGATGGGCTGAATGGCCTCCTTCTGCACTGGGATTCTATGGTTCAACCAGTTTCCATTATTCTCCTGAAAACTTTCAAATAATCAGCCGCTGATCCTTCGAAAAACTGGGGAATACAATCCTCGTTTGTGTTATTTTACCACCTTGTGATTTAACCCTTGCTGTCCTGGTATCATTCTGGTAAATCTACACTGTACACAAATGGGTGGAGCGGTGCCACATAGGAGGTTAGTGCGCTAAATTAAAGTGCATGGGATTGTGGGAATATAATGGCACGGATTGAGAATTGGTTCACAGACAGGGAACAGTGAGGAGGAAGAAATGAATCTTTTTCTAAGTAGCAGGCAGTGACGAGTGGGGTCCCGCAGGGGTCAGTTCTTGGGTCCCAGCTATTCACAAAACACATCAGTGATTTGGATGAGGGAACCAAACGTAATATTCTCAAGTTTGCTGATGAGACGAAACTTGGTGGGAATGTGAGTGATGGGGAGGATGTTAAGAGGCTTCGGGGTGATTTAGACAAGTTGAGTGAGTGGGGAAATACATGGCAGATGCAGAATAATGTGGATAAATGTGACGTTATCCACTTTGGACGGAGGAAGAGAATGGCAGAGTATTAGTTGAATGGTGATAGATTGGGAAATGTTGTACAAAGGGACCTGGGTATCTGAGAACACCAGTCACTGAAAGCAAGCATGCAGCTACAGCAAGCAGTTAGGAAGACCAATGGGATGTTGGCCTTCATTGCAAGAGGATTGGAGTAGAAGAGCAAGGATGTCTTACTGCAGCTGGACAGGGCCTCGGTGAGACCACACCTGGAGTCTTGTGTACAGTGTTCCTCTCCTTATCTGAGGAAGGATGTACTTGCCACAGAGGGAGAGCAGTGAATGTTCACCAGACTGATTCCTGGGATGGCAGCATTGATGTCTGAGGGGAGATTGGGTCGGCTGGGCCTGTATTCACTGGAATGTAGAAGAGTGAGCGGGGATCTAATTGAAAGGTATAAAATTCTGACAGTGCTGGACAGGCTGGAACTGCTCACACACAGATAGAGAACACTCCCACAGTCTCACTCACAATGTGAAACTATTAAAATTGGGGTTGTTCTGGGAGCCAGAATGAAAGGATATCAGATATCGGAGGATGGTGGGACAACAGGAGCTGGGGAAGGCCCATAGGCACAAATTAACACGGTGAATTTTGGACCCTGTGGGGTGACAGTTGTCTGAATACAGATTCTATCTTATTGTAACATTCGGTACCACATGTACTGAGCTCACCAGCATTTGCAGAAGCCATTATATAAAGACCGTTCTGTCTGTATTGTGTGAATCCAATCTTGAAATTTGCACTCATGTTGCTAATTCTGCCAAGACAGAAACAGAAAGAGTGTTTGAATTCTCCGTGATTCGACCCCTTAACGATATTGGGCAATTTAACATGGCCAATCCAGCTAACTTGCACATCTTTGGATTCTAAGGGGCAATTTACCCTGGCCAATCCAGCTAACCTTTGCATGTTTGGAGTGTGGTAGGTAACCGGGGTACCCGGAGGAATCCCACGCAGACACGGGAAGAATGTGGAGACTCAGAGAGACAGTCACTCAGGGCTGGAATTGAACCCGGGCCCCTGGCACTGAGAGGCAGCAGTGCTAACCATGGTGCCACCTTGCCTATGGGCCGTCCCCAGCTCCTCCTGTCCCACCATTCTCCTATATCAGTTTTTCTGTAATTAAGGTTCCCAAAGCATGCCCATGCTGTCAGACCTGCTGAGATTTTGCAGCATTTTCTGTTTTTGTTTCAGTTTTAAGTTTAGGTTTACTTATTAGTGTCACAAGTAGGCTTACATTAACACTGCAACGAAGTTACTGTGAAAATCCCCAAGTCGCCACACTCCGGCACCTGTTCGGCTACACTGAGGGAGAATTTAACATGGCCAACGCACCCTAAACATCGTGTCTTTCAGACTGTGGGAGGAAAGTGGAGCGCCCGGAGGAAACCCACGCAGATACGGGGAGAATGTACAGACTCCGCACAGACAGTGAACAAGCCGTGAATCGAACCCGGGTCCCTGGTGCTCTGAGGCAACAGTGCTAACCTCTGTGCCACCCACTGCAAACACAACACACAGAGTAAAATCCCCTCTGCTCTGTCCAAGGAATTTTTAATTGCAGATTTTTAGATTGACTTTAAGGAAAAACAGAACTCACTGTGAAAATCCCCCAAGTCGCCACACTCCGGCACCTGTTCGGCTACACTGAGGGAGAATTTAGCACGGCCAATGCACCCTAACCATCGTGTCTTTCAGACTGTGGGAGGAAAGTGGAGCAGCCGGAGGAAACCCACGCAGACACGGGGAGAATGTGCAAACTCAAAACACACAGTCATCCGAGGCTGGAATTGAACCCGGGTTCCTGACGCTGTGAGGCAGCAGTGCCAACCACTGTGCCATTGTACCACCCTGCTCTGAAAACACTTCCAACCCAAACACAACACACAGAGTAAAATCCCCTCTGCTCTGTCCAAGGAATTTTTAAATGCAGATTTTTAGATTGACTTTTTAGGAAAAACAGAACTCAAATTGCTCAGCATCCCAGTGTGGACTCTTGTTTATTTCAACCATGATCTCATCCCTGCAGATTCAAACATGAAGTTTAAGCTGTGGATACAGTTGTGTCTGTCTGTCTCAGAGTTTGTGTATTCAGTCTTTCACTGCCTTTTAAACTTCTCTGAAGAATTTGAATGCTGGATGTTGCTTAATCATTCCTTTCTCTCAGCACATGGAACTGGTGAAACTTCAAGAGTCACAATCTAATGTCAGTAACAAAGAACTGTATCTTTATTCATCCATCATTTCCAATCTCTGAATAGATCACACACATTTCCAGAATGCAGGAAGCTCTCAATGGAAACTGCTTCCAATTATTCCCCAATACAATTGTTCACACTTTACTGTGAACTACATTCCACTGACATTCCCAAAGCAGCCACAGAAAAGTGACTGGTTATTTTAAACACTGAAACTGAACTATATTAACTTACGATTCACTCACATTGTACAGAAATGTTGCCCCTGTGGGATGACAGTTTGGGAGTAACATTGCAACATTAAGGTCCCCTGCGTATTGTGTTTGACAACATTTGCAGCATTTCCAAAATATCAGCGACATTGCTGTGTGTATTGTGTGAATACAGCTGTGAAATATCCACACATATTGAACTCCCACTGCTGCTGCCTTTTCATCATTTATAAACACACAAACTAGAAGCAGGAGGAGGCCATTCGGCCCTTCCAGCCTGCTCCAACATTCATTATGATCATGGCTGATCATCAAATTCAACATCCTTTTCCCACTTTAGCCCCAAGAGCTCCATCCAATGACTGGGTAAAATTAGATCCCTCTTTGTTCTCACATTCAATCGATCGAACAGTGGATTCATCAAGTGTTTCGATGCAGAGAAAACCTCCCTCTACACTGTCCCCATCAAACACCCCCAGGACAGATACAGCACGGGGTTACATACAGAGTAAAGCTCCCTCTACACTGTCCCCCATCAAACACTCCCAGGACAGGTACAGCACGGGGTTAGATACAGTGAAAAGCTCCCTCTACACTGTCCCCATGAAACCCACACAGGACAGGTACAGCACGGGGTTAGATACAGAGTAAAGCTCTCTCTACACTGTCCCCATCAAACACTCCCAAGACAGGTACAGCAAGCACAGCACGGGATTAGATACAGAGTAAAGCTCCCACTACACTGTCCCCATCAAACACTCCCAAGACAGGTACAGCAAGCACAGCACGGGGTCAGGTACAGAATAAAGCTTCCTTTACACTGTCCCCATCAAACACTCCCAGGACAGGTACAGCACGGGGTTAGATACAGAGTAAACCTCCCTCTACACTGTCCCCATCAAACACCCCCCAGGACAGGTACAGCACGAGGTTAGATACAGAGTAAAGCTCCCTCTACACTGTCCCCATCAAACACCCCCCAGGACAGGTACAGCACGGGGTTAGATACAGAGTAAACCTCCCTCTACACTGTCCCCATCAAACACCCCCCAGGACAGGTACAGCACGGGGTTAGATACAGAGTAAAGCTCCCTCTACACTGTCCCCATCAAACACCCCCCAGGACAGGTACAGCACGGGGTTAGATACAGAGTAAAGCTCCCTCTACACTGTCCCCATCAAACAGTCCCAGGACAGGTACAGCACGGGGTTAGATACAGAGTAAAGCTCCCTCTACACTGTCCCCATCAAACAGTCCCAGGACAGGTACAGCACGGGGTTAGGTACAGAGTAAAGCTCACTGTACACTGTCCCCATCAAACAGTCCCAGAACAGCTACAGCACAGGGTTAGATACAGAGTAAAGCTCCCTCTGCACTGTCCCCAACAAACTCGCCCAGGACAGGTGCAGCACGGGTTTAGATACAGAATGTGTGTGTGTGTGAGAGGGAGAGTGTGAGAAAGAGACAATGTGTGATGAAGACAGAGTGCGTCTGAGAGAGAGTGAGTGTGTGTGTGTGAGAGAGAGTGTGTGTGTGAGAGAGAGTGTGTATGAGAGAGAGAGAGTGTGTATGAGAGAGAGAGAGTGTGTGTGAGAGAGAGAGTGTGTGTGAGAGAGTATGTGTGTGTCTGAGAGTGTGAGAGAGTGTGTGTGTGTGAGAGAGAGAGCGTGTGTGAGAGAGAGTGTGTGTGTGTGTGTGAGATAGTATGTGTGTGTCTGAGAGTGTGAGAGTGTGTGTGTGAGAGAGAGAGAGAGCGTGTGTGAGAGAGAGTGTGTGTGTGTGAGATAGTATGTGTGTGTCTGAGAGTGTGAGAGTGTGTGTGTGTGAGAGAGAGTGCGTGTGTGTGAGAGAGAGTGTGTGTGTGTGTGAGAGAGATAGTATGTGTGTGTCTGAGAGTGTGAGAGTGTGTGTGTGAGAGAGAGAGAGCGTGTGTGTGTGTGTGAGATAGTATGTGTGTGTCTGAGAGTGTGTGTGTGTGAGAGAGTGTGTGTGTGTGTGAGAGAGAGAGCGTGTGTGTGTGTGTGTGTGAGATTATGTGTGTGTCTAAGAGTGTGTAAGAGAGAGTGTGTGTGTGTGAGCTGATCTTTTTCTACAGCCTATCGGTAACTGCAACACTATATTCTGCACCCTTTCCTCTCCTTCTCCCCTGTGTACTCTATGTACAGAATGTTTTGTCTGTATAGCGCACAAGAAACAATACTTTTCACTGCATCCCAATACAAATCAATCAAATCAAATCAAATTAACACGGTGAAGTTTGGACCCTGTGGGGTGACAGGTGTCTGAATACAGATTCTATCTTATTGTAACATTCAGGTACCACGTGTACTGAGCTCACCAGCGTTCTGTCTGTATTGTGTGAATCCAGTCTTGAAATATCCACTCATGTTGCTAATTCTGCCCAGACAGAAACAGAAAGAGTGTTTGAATTCTCCGTGATTAGACCCCTTAACGATAAACAACATGGTGGATGAGAGGGTTAGAGACGGAAAGGGAGAGAGAGAGAGGAAGAGAGAGAGATGGAGCGATGCAGAGTAACAGAGAGACAGAGAGAGAGTGTGTGCGTGAGAGAGCGTGTGCGTAAGAGTGGGTGTGTGAGTGTGTGTGTGTGAGAGAGGGAGTGTGTGCGAGAGAGAGTAAATGTTTGAGAGAGAGTGTCTGTGTGAGAGAGAGTGAGTGTATGTGTGTGAGACTGAGTGCATGTGTGTGAGAGAGTGTCAGTGAGAGAGAGTGCATGGGTGAGAGTGTGGGAGCGTGAAAGTGAGTGTGAGATAATGTGTGTGTGAGAGAAAGTGTGTGAGAGAGAGAGAAAGTGTGTGTGACAGAGAGAAAGAGCGTGAGTGTGAGAGAGAGAGTGCATAAGAGATAGTGTATGTGTGTGAGAGAGACAGAGAGAGCATGTGTGTGTGTCTGAGAGTGTGTAAGGAGAGCGTGTGTGTGACCTGATCTTCCTCGGCAGTCTATCAGTAACTGAAACACGGGATTAGATGCAAAGTAAAGCTCCCTCGACACTGTTCTCATCAAACACTCCCAGGAAAGGTACAGGTACAGCACGGGGTTCGATACAGAGTAAAGCTCTCTCGACACTGTTTCCATCAAACACTCCCAGGACAGGTACAGCACGGGGTTAGATACAGAGTAAAGCTCCCTCGGCACTGTTCCCATCAAACACTCGCAGGACAGGTACAGCACGGGGTTAGATACAGAGTAAAGCTCCCTCTACACTGTCCCCCATCAAACACTCCCAGGACAGGTACAGCACGGGGTTAGATACAGAGGAAATCTCCCTCTGCACTGTTCCCATCAAACACTCCCAGGACAGGGACAGCACGGGGTTAGGTACAGATAAAGCTCCCTCAACACTGTCACTATCAAATAACTATCAAATCTCCACATCATGACTGTCAAACATTCCAATGACAGATACAGCATGGGGATAGATACAGGGAAAAGCTGCCGACACATCAATCACACCCAGGACAGGTACAGCATCGGGTGAGATACAGCGTAAATCTCCCTCTACATTGTGTGTGTGAGAGAGAATGTGTGTGTGAGAGGGAGAGTGTGAGAAAGAGAGACAATGTGTGATGGAGACAATGTGCGTCTGAGAGAGAGTGAGTGTGTGTGAGAGAGAGTGTGTGTGTGTGTGAGATAGTATGTGTGTGTCTGAGAGTGAGAGAGTGTGTGTGCAAGAGAGAGAGAGCGTGTGTGTGTGTGTGAGATTATGTGTGTGTCTAAGAGTGTGTAAGAGAGAGTGTGTGTGTGAGCTGATCTTTTTCTACACCCTATCGGTAACTGCAACACTATATTCTGCACCCTTTCCTCTCCTTCTCCCCTGTGTACTCTATGTACAGAATGTTTTGTCTGGATAGCGCACAAGAAACAATACTTTTCACTGCATCGCAATACAAATCAATCAAATCAAATCAAATTAACACGGTGAAGTTTGGACCCTGTGGAGCGACAGTTGTCTGAATACAGATTCTATCTTATTGTAACATTCAGGTACCACGTGTACTGAGCTCACCAGCGTTCTGTCTGTATTGTGTGAATCCAGTCTTGAAATATCCACTCATGTTGCTAATTCTGCCAAGACAGAAACAGAAAGAGTGTTTGAATTCTCCGTGATTAGACCCCTTAACGATAAACAACATGGGGGATGAGAGGGATAGAGAGGGAGAGGGAGAGAGAGAGAGGAAGTGAGAGAGATGGAGCGATGCAGAGTAACAGAGAGATAGGGAGAGGGAGCAATGCAGAGAGTAACAGTTAGACAGTGAGGAATAGAGATTAATTCAGATGGATAGTGAGTGTCAGGGGAGTCCGAGACGCTACATAAACAAGGTAAAGATTTGAAAATGGAGGAGTGTTTCTTACCCACTTTTAAAAGACAATCCACACTCACACCAGTCACATTTCACACTCTCTGCTCAGTCCTGTGTTGAGGGGGTGATGAGTGTGGGATCAGTGTTTGCTTTTCTCAAACCGCACTGATATTCCCAACAAGGGCAAGAGGTTTCAGTGTTTAAAAATGTAAACATTTAAAAACCAAAGCAGACAGGATTTGGTTAAATCTCACGGGATCCAGGGTGAGGTAGCCAAATGGATATAAAATAGGCTTGATGACAGAAGACAGAGGGTGGGTGTAGAGGGTTGTTTTTTGGTCAAACTGGAGGCCTGTGACCAGCGGGGTGCCTCAGGGATCGGTGCTGGGTCCACTGTTATTTGTCATTTATATTAATGATTTGGATGAGAATTTAGGAGGCATGGTTTGTAAGTTTGCAGTTGACACCAAGATTTGTGGCATAGTGGACAGTGAAGAAGGTTATCTCGGGTTGCAATGGGATCTTGATCAATTGGGCCAGTGGGCAGTTGAATGGCAGATGGAGTTTAATTTAGATAAATGCGAGGTGATACATTTTGGTGGATCGAACCAACACAAGACTTACTCAGTTAATGGTAGGGTGTTGGTGAGAGTTACAGAACAAAGGGATCTCGGGGTACAGATTGATAGCTCCTTGAAAGTGGAGTCACAGGTGGATAGAGTGGTGAAGAAGGCATTCCACATGCTTGGTTTCATTGGTCAAAACATTGAACACAGGAGTTGGGACGTCTTGTTGAAGTTGTACAAGACATTGGTAAGACCACACTTGGAATGCTGTGTATTGTTCTGGTCACCCTTATAAAAAGGAGATTATTAAGCAAGAAAGTGTGCAGAAAAGAATTACTGGGATGCTATGGGGTCCTGATGGTTTGAGTTATAATGAGAGGCTGGATACTCTGGGACTTTTTTTCCCTTGAGTTGGCTTAGTGGTGTTCTTCTAGAGGTCTATAAAATAATGAGGGCATGGATACAGCAGCTTTATAGAACCTTAGTTAGGCCGCACTTGGAATATAGTGTTCAATTCTGATCGACACACTACCAGAAAGATGTGGAGCATTTGGAGAGGGTTCAGAAAAGATTTACCAGGATGTTGCCGGGTATGGAGGGCATTAGCTCTGAGGAGAGATTGGAGAAACTTGGTTTGTTCTCACTGGAACGACGGAGGTTGAGGGATGACCTGATAGAAGTCTACAAGATTATGAGGGGCATGGACAGAGTGGATAGTCAGAAGCTTTTTACCAGGGTGGAAGATTCAAAATCTAGGGGGCTTAGGTTTAAGGTGTGAGCGGCAAGGTTTAAAGGAGATGTACAAGGCAAGTTTTTTTACACAGAGGGTGGTGGGTGCCTGGAACTCGCTGCCGGGGGAGGGAGTGGAAGCAGATACGATAGTGAGTTTTACGGAACGTCTGGACAAATACATGAATAGGATGGGAATAGAGGGATATGTTCCCCGGAAGGGTAGGGGGTTTTAGATCAGTCGGGCAGCATGGTTGGTGCAGGCTTGGAGGGCCGAAGGGACTGTTCCTGTGCTGTAATTCCTGTCCCCATCAAACACTTCCAGGACAGGTACAGCACAGGGTTAGGTACAGAGTAAAGTTCCCTCTACACTGTCCCCATCAAACGCCCCCAGGACAAATACAGCACGGGGTTAGATACAGAGTAAAGCTCCCTCTACACTGTCCCCATTAAACACTCCCAGGACAAATACAGCACGGGGTTCAATACAGAGTAAAGCTCCCTCGACACTGTCTCCATCAAACACTCGCAGGACAGGCACAGCACGGGGTAAGATACAGAGTAAAGCTCCCTCGACACTGTCTCCATCAAACACTCGCAGGACAGGCACAGCACGGGGTAAGATACAGAGTAAAGCTCCCTCGACACTGTCTCCATCAAACACTCGCAGGACAGATACAGCACGGGGTTAGATACAGAGTAAAGCTCCCTCGACACTGTCTCCATCAAACACTCGCAGGACAGGGACAGCACGGGGTAAGATACAGAGTAAAGCTCCCTCTACACTGTCCCCATCAAACACTCGCAGGACAGGTACAGCACGGGGTTAGATACAGAGTAAAGCTCCCTCCACACTGTCCCCATCAAACACTCCCAGGACAGGTACAGCACGGGGTTAGATACAGAGTAAAGCTCGCTCTACACTGGCCCCATAAAACACTTCCAGGAGAGAAACAGCACGGGGCTAGATACAGAGTAAAGCTCCCTCTACACTGTCCCCATCAAACACACCGAGGACAGGTACAGCACGGGGTTAGATACAGAGTAAAGCTCCCTCTACACTATCCCCATCAAACACACCCAGGACAGATACAGCACGGGGTTAGATACAGAGTAAAGCTCCCTCTACACTGTCCCCATCAAACACACCGAGGACAGGTACAGCACGGGGTTAGATACAGAGTAAAGCTCCCTCTACACTATCCCCATCAAACACACCCAGGACAGATACAGCACGGGGTTAGATACAGAGTAAAGCTCCCTCTACACTGTCCCCATCAAACACTCCCAGGACAGGTACAGCACGGGGATAGATACAGAGTAAAGCTCCCTATACACTGTCACTATCAAATAATCCAATGACAGATACAGCATGGTGCTAGATTAAAAGAAAAGCTGCCTCCACATTGTGCACATCAAACACACCCAGGACAGGTACAGCACCGGGTTAGATACAGCTCAAATCTTCCTCTACATTTTGCCCCATCATTGTGTGTGTGTGTGTGAGAGAATGTGTGTGCGAGAGAATGTGTGTGCGAGAGAGAGAGAGAGTGTGTGTGTGTGAGAGAGATTGTGTGAGAGAGAGTATGCGAGAGAGTGTGAGTGTGTGAGAGAGAGAGTGTGTGTGTGAGAGAGTTTGTGTGTGTGTGTGTGTGAGAGAGAGTGTGTGCGAGAGAGTGTGTGCGAGAGAGAGAGTGTGTGTGTGAGAGAGAGTGTGTGTGTGAGAGAGAGTGTGTGTGTGAGAGAGAGTGTGTGTGTGAGAGAGATTGTGTGCGAGAGAGAGTGTGTGTGTGTGTGAGAGAGAGTGTGTGTGCGAGAGAGAGAGTGTGTGCGAGAGAGTGGGTGCGAGAGAGAGTGTGTGTGTGAGAGAGAGTGTGTGTGTGAGAGAGATTGTGTGCGAGAGAGTGTGTGCGAGAGAGTGTGTGCGAAAGTGTGTGTGTGAGAGGGAGAGTGTGTGTGTGAGAGAGATTGTGTGCGAGAGAGTGTGCGCGAAAGTGTGTGAGAGAGTGTGTGAGAGAGAGAGTGTGTGCGAGAGAGAGTGTGTGTGTGTGTGAGAGAGAGATTGTGTGCGAGAGAGTGTGTGCGAAAGTGTGTGTGTGAGAGAGAGAGTGTGCGTGTGAGAGAGAGAGTGTGTGCGTGTGAGAGAGAGAGTGTGTGCGAGAGAGCGTGTGCGTGAGAGAGAGAGTGTGTGCGTGAGAGAGAGTGTGTGCGTGAGAGAGAGTGTGTGCGTGAGAGAGTGTGTGCGTGAGAGAGAGTGTGTGCGTGAGAGAGAGTGTGTGCGTGAGAGAGAGAGAGAGGGTGTGTGAGAGACAGTGTGTGCGAGAGTGAGTGTGTGTGTGAGAGAGAGAGTGTGTGTGTGAGAGAGAGTGTATGTGTGTGAGAGAGTGAGTGTATGTATGTGTGTGAGAGAGTGAGTGTGTGTGTGAGAGAGAGTGTATGTGTTTGAGAGAGTGAGTGTATGTATGTGTGAGAGAGAGAGTGAGTGTATGTGTGTGAGAGAGTGAGTGTATGTGTGTGTGTGAGAGACTGAGTGCATGTGTGTGAGAGTGTGTCAGTGAGAGAGAATGCATGGGTGAGAGTGTGTGAGCGTGAAAGTGTGTGTGAGAGAAAGTGTGTGAGAGAGAATGTGTGTGAGAGACAGAGAGAGCATGTGTGTGTGTGTGTGTGTGTGTGTGTCTGAGAGTGTGTAAGGAGAGCGTGTGTGTGACCTGATCTTCCTCTACAGTCTATCAGTAACTGAAACACGGGATTAGATGCAAAGTAAAGAGACTTCACTCCCGCACACACTCTCTCTCTCACACACTCTCTCTCTCACACACACACACTTTCTCACACTCTCTCTCTCGCACACACACACTCTCTCTCGCACACACACACTCTCTCTCGCACACACACACTCTCTCTCGCACACACACACTCTCTCTCGCACACACTCTCACACACACACACTTTCTCACACTCTCTCTCTCACACACATTCTCTCACACACACACACTCTCTCTCTCACACACACATACACTTTCTCACACTCTCTCTCTCGCACACACACTCTCTCTCAGTCTCTCGACACTGTCCCCATCAAACACTCCCAGGACAGACACAGCACAGAGTTCGATACAGAGTAAAGCTCACTGTACACTGTCCCCATCAAACACTCCCAGGACAGATACAGCACGGGCTTAGATACAGAGTAAAGCTCACTGTACACAGTCCCCATCAAACACTCCCAGGACAGATACAGCACGGGCTTAGATACAGAGTAAAGCTCCCTCTTCACTGTCTCCATCAAATAAACCAAGGA
>NW_027590144.1:87500-100000 GCF_964213995.1 Mustelus asterias
ACACTCCCAGGACAGATACAGCACGGGGTTAGATGCAGAGTAAAGCTCCCTCTACACTGTCCCCATCAAACACTCCCAGGACAGGTACAGCACGGGGTTAGATGCAGAGTAAAGCTCCCTCTACACTGTCCCCATCAAACACTCCCAGGACAGGTACAGCACGGGGTTAGATACAGAGTAAAGCTCACTGTACACTGTCCCCATCAAACAGTCCCAGAACAGATACAGCCTGGGGTTAAATATAGAGTAAAGCTCCCTCTACACTGTCCCCATCAAACAAACCAAGGACAGATACAGCACAGGGTTAGATACAGAGTAAAGCTCCCTCTGCACTGTCCCCAACAAACTCGCCCAGGACAGGTACAGCACGGGTTTAGATACAGAGAAAGGCTCCCTCGATTCTGTCCCCATCAAACACTCCCAGGACAGGGACAGCATGGGTTAGATACAGAGTAAAGCTCCCTCTCCACTAACCCCATCAAACACTCCAACAACAGATACAGCAGGGGGTTAGATATGGAGTAAAGCTCTCTCTACAATATCCCCATCAGACAAACCAAGGACAGGTACAGCACGGGGTTAGATACAGAGTAAAGGTCCCTCTTCACTGTCCCCATCAAACACTCCCAGGACAGATACAGCAAGTGGTTAGATATAGAGTAAAGCTCCCTCGACACTATCCCCATCAAACACTCCCAGGACAGGTACAGCATGGGGTTAGATACAGAGTAAATCTCCCTCTACACTGTCCCCATGAAACACTCCCAGGACAGATACAGCAAGTGGTTAGAAGCAGAGTAAATCTCCCTCTACACTGTCCCCATCAAACTCGCCCAGCACAGGTCCAGCACGGGATTAGATACAGAGTAAAGCTCCCTCGACAATGTCCCCATCAAACACTCCCATGACAGATACAGCACGGGGTTAGATACAGATAAAGCTCCCTCAACACTATCCCCATCAAACACTCCCAGGACATGTACAGCATGGATTTAGATACAGAGTGAAGCTCCCTCGACACTGTCCCCATCAAACACTCCCAGGACAGGTACAGCACGGGGTGAGATACAGAGTGAAGCTCCCTATACACTGTCCCCATCAAATAATCCAATGACAGATACAGCATGGTGCTAGATTAAAGGAAAAGCTGCCTCCACATTGTGCACATCAAACACACCCAGGATAGGTACAGCACGGGGTGAGATACAGCTCAAATCTTCCTCTCCATTTTACCCCATCATTCTGTGTGTGTGTGTGTGTGTGCGAGAGAGGGAGAGAGTGTGTGTGTGTGTGTGAGAGAGATTGTGTGTGAGAAAGTGTGTGTGTGTGAGAAAGAGTGTGTGTGCGAGAGAGAGAGAGTGTGTGCGAGAGAGAGAGTGTGTGCGAGAGAGAGAGTGTGTGCGAGAGAGAGAGTGTGTGCGAGAGAGAGAGTGTGTGCGAGAGAGAGAGTGTGTGCGAGAGAGAGAGCGTGTGCATGAGAGTGAGTGTGTGTCTGTGAGAGAGAGAGTGTGTGTGTGAGAGAGAGTGTGTGTGCGTGAGAGAGAGAGAGAGTGTGTGCGTGAGAGAGAGAGTGTGCGCGTGAGAGAGAGTGTGCGTGAGAGAGAGTGCGTGTGTGAGAGAGAGAGTGTGTGTGAGAGAGAGAGTGTGTGTGAGAGAGAGAGTGTGTGTGAGAGAGAGAGTGTGTGTGAGAGAGTGTGCGAGAGAGAGAGCGTGTGCGAGAGAGAGTGTGTGCGAGAGAGAGAGCGTGTGTGTGTGAGAGAGTGTGTGTGAGAGAGTGTGTGTGTGTGAGAGAGAGTGTGTGTGTGAGAGAGAGTGTGTGTGTGAGAGTGTGTGTGTGAGAGAGTGTGTGTGTGAGAGAGAGTGTGTGTGTGAGTGAGAGTTTCTGTGTGAGAGAGTACATGTTTGAGAGAGAGTGTCTGTGTGAGAGAGTGAGTGCATGTGTGTGAGAGAGTGAGTGTATGTGTGTGTGAGAGACTGAGTGCATGTGTGTGAGAGTGTGTCAGTGAGAGAGAATGCATGGGTGAGAGTGTGTGGGCGTGAAAGTGTGTGTGAGAGAATGTGTGTGAGAGATAAAGTGTGTGTGACAGACAGAAAGAGCATGTGTGTGTGAGAGAGAGTGCGTAAGAGATAGTGTATGTGTGTGTGAGAGACAGAGAGAGCATGTGTGTGTGTGTGTGTGTGTGTGTGTGTCTGAGAGTGTGTAAGGAGAGCGTGTGTGTGACCTGATCTTCCTCTACAGTCTATCAGTAACTGAAACACGGGATTAGATGCAAAGTAATGCTCCCTCGACACTGTTCCCATCAAACACTCCCAGGACAGGTACAGGTACAGCTCAGAGTTCGATACAGAGTAAAGCTCCCTCTACACTGTCCCCATCCAACACACCCAGGACAGATACAGCACGGGGTTAGATACAGAGTAAAGCTCTCTCTACACTGTCCCCATCAAACACACCCAGGACAGATACAGCACGGGGTTAGATACAGAGTAAAGCTCTCTCTACACTGTCCCCATCAAACACACCCAGGACAGATACAGCACGGGGTTAGATACAGAGTAAACCTCCCTCTACACTGTTCCCATCAAACATTCCCAGGACAGGTACACCACGGGGTTAGATACAGAGTAAACCTCCCTCTACACTGTTCCCATCAAACATTCCCAGGACAGGTACACCACGGGGTTAGATACAGAGTAAACCTCCCTCTACACTGTTCCCATCAAACACTCCCAGGACAGGTACAGCACGGGGTTAGATACAGAGTAAAGCTCCCTCTACACTGTTCCCATCAAACATCCCCAGGACAGGCACAGCACGGGGTTAGATACAGATAAAGCTCCCTCTACACTGTCACTATCAAATAACTATCAAATCTCCACATCATGACGATCAAATATTCCAATGACAGATACAGCATGGGGATAGATACAGGGAAAAGCTGCCACACATCAAACACACCCAGGACAGGGACAGCATCGGGTGAGGTACAGCGTAAATCTCCCTCCACATTGTGTGTGTGAGAGAGAATGTGTGTGTGTGAGAGGGAATATGAGTTTGTGTGTGTGTGTGAGAGGGAGAGTGTGAGAAAAAGAGACAATGTGTGATGGAGACAGCGTGCGTCTGAGAGAAAGTGTGTGTGTGTGTGAGAGAGTGTGTGTGTGAGAGAGAGAGTATGTGTGTGTCTGAGAGTGTGAGAGAGTGTATGTGTGTGAGAGAGAACGTGTGTGTGTGTGAGAGAGAGTGTGTGTGTCTGAAAGTGTGAGAGAGTGTGTGTGTGAGATAGTATGTGTGTGTCTGAGAGTGTGAGAGTGTGTGTGTGTGAGAGAGAGTGCGTGTGTGTGAGAGAGAGTGTGTGTGTGTGTGAGATAGTATGTGTGTCTGAGAGTGTGAGAGTGTGTGTGTGTGAGAGAGAGAGCGTGTGTGTGTGTGTGAGATTATGTGTGTGTCTAAGAGTGTGTAAGAGAGAGTGTGTGTGTGTGAGCTGATCTTTCTCTACACTCTATCGGTAACTGCAACACTATATTCTGCACCCTTTCCTCTCCTTCTCCCTGTGTACTCTATGTACAGAATGTTTTGTCTGGATAGCGCACAAGAAACAATACTTTTCACTGCATCCCAATACAAATCAATCAAATCAAATCAAATTAACACGGTGAAGTTTGGACCCTGTGGGGTGACAGTTGTCTGAATACAGATTCTATCTTATTGTAACATTCAGGTACCACGTGTACTGAGCTCACCAGCGTTCTGTCTGTACTGTGTGAATCCAGTCTTGAAATATCCACTCATGTTGCTAATTCTGCCAAGACAGAAACAGAAAGAGTGTTTGAATTCTCCGTGATTAGACCCCTTAACGATAAACAACATGGTGGATGAGAGGGATAGAGAGGGAGAGAGAGAGAGGAAGAGAGAGAGATGGAGCGATGCAGAGTAACAGAGAGATAGGGAGAGGGAGCAATGCAGAGAGTAACAGTTAGACAGTGAGGAATAGAGATTAATTCAGATGGATAGTGAGTGACAGGGGAGTCCAAGACGCTACATAAGCAAGGTAAAGATTTGAAAATGGAGGAGTGTTTCTTACCCACTTTTAAAAGACAATCCACACTCACACCAGTCACATTTCACACTCTCTGCTCAGTCCTGTGTTGGGAGGTGATGAGTGTGGGATCAGTGTTTGCTTTTCTCAAACCGCACTGATATTCCCAACAAGGGCAAGAGGTTTCAGTGTTTAAAACTGTAAACTTTTAAAAACAAAAGCAGACAGGATTTGGTTAAATCTCACGGGATCCAGGGTGAGGTAGCCAAATGGATATAAAATTGGCTTGATGACAGAAGACAGAGGGTGGGTGTAGAGGGTTGTTTTTTTGGTCAAACTGGAGGCCTGTGACCAGCGGGGTGCCTCAGGGATCGGTGCTGGGTCCACTGTTATTTGTCATTTATATTAATGATTTGGATGAGAATTTAGGAGGCATGGTTTGTAAGTTTGCAGTTGACACCAAGATTTGTGGCATAGTGGAGAGTGAAGAAGGTTATCGAGGGTTGCAATGGGATCTTGATCAATTGGGCCAGTGGGCTGTTGAATGGCAGATGGAGTTTAATTTAGATAAATGCAAGCTGATACATTTTGGTGGATCGAACCAACACAGGACTTACTCAGTTAATGGTAGGGTGTTGGTGAGAGTTACAGAACAAAGGGATCTCGGGGTACAGATTGATAGCTCCTTGAAAGTGGAGTCACAGGTGGATAGTGTGGTGAAGAAGGCATTCCACATGCTGGGTTTCATTGGTCAGAACATGGAATAGAGGTGTTGGGACGTCTTGTTGGAGTTGTACAAGACATTGGTAAGACCACACTTGGAATGCTGTGTATAGTTCTGGTCACCCTTATAAAAAGGAGATTATTAAGCGAGAAAGTGTGCAGAAAAGAATTACTGGGATGCTATGGGGTCCTGATGGTTTGAGTTATAATGAGAGGCTGGATACTCTGGGACCTTTTTTCCCTTGAGTTGGCTTAGTGGTGTTCTTCTAGAGGTCTCTAAAATAATGAGGGCATGGATACAGCAGCTTTATAGAACCTTAGTTAGGCCGCACTTGGAATATAGTGTTCAATTCTGATCGACACACTACCAGAAAGATGTGGAGAATTTGGAGAGGGTTCAGAAAAGATTTACCAGGATGTTGCCTGGTATGGAGGGCATTAGCTCTGAGGAGAGATTGGAGAAACTTGGTTTGTTCTCACTGGAACGACGGAGGTTGAGGGATGACCTGATAGAATTCTACCAGATTATGAGGGGCATGGACAGAGTGGATAGTCAGAAGCTTTTTACCAGGGTGGAAGATTCAAAATCTAGGGGGCATAGGTTTAAGGTGTGAGGGGCAAGGTTTAAAGGAGATGTACAAGGCAAGTTTTTTTACACAGAGGGTGGTGGGTGCCTGGAACTCGCTGCCGGGGGAGGTAGTGGAAGCAGATACGATAGTGAGTTTTACGGAACGTCTGGACAAATACATGAATAGGATGGGAATAGAGGGATATGGTCCCCGGAAGGGTAGGGGGTTTTAGTTCAGTCGGGCAGCATGGTTGGTGCAGGCTTGGAGGGCCGAAGGGCCTGTTCCTGTGCTGGAATTCTCTTTGTTCTGTGATAAGCTCGTCAACATCTTTTCCAAAAGGGAGGGGAGTCTAAAACTAGAAGACATAGGTTTAAGGTGAGAGGGGAGCGGGTCCAGAGGACAATTCTTTTCACACATAGGGTGGTGAGGGATTGGAACAAGCTGCCAGAAGTCGTAGTAGAAGCGGACACAATTTTATATTTTAAAAAGCATTTAGACAGTTATTCTGGTAAGATTGGTGTGGAGGGATTTGGGCCAAACGCAAGGCATTTGATACGAGCTTAATGGTAAAAACTGGGTGGCAGGGAAAAGTTGGGCCAAAGGGTCCATTTGTATCTGAGCTCTGTTTTCTGCCCGGAAACCATTTCTCAATCCATCCCAGTATTTTCCACATTTGTGGATTGGACACAGTAAATTGCCGTTTCCTGTCCAAAGCTGTGTTGGTTCGGTGGATTAAGGTAAATGTGTGGGGTTACGGGGATAGGGCTGGGTCAAGGGCCTTGGTAAGATACTGTGTCAGAGAGTCAGTACAGACTCGATGGGCTGAATGGTCTCCTTCTGCACTGCAGGGATTCTGTGACTCTGTTATTAAGATCCCTTTGTCATTTGAAGCTTCCAGCTAAAATGCTGACAATGCTGCCTATTTCTGTGCACTTTGGCAAACGTTCTGTCTCATCACCGGGCGACACGGTGGCACAGTGGTTAGCACTGCTGACTCACAGCGCCAGGGATCTGGGTTCGATTCCCCGCCTCGAGTGACTGTCTGTGTGGAGTTTGCACGTTTGCTAAATTGCCCCTTAGTGTCAGGGGGATTCGGGCCTGGGTGGGATTATTGTCGGGGCAGGCTTGTTGGGCTGAATGGCCTCATTCTGCAGTGTAGGAATTCTATGGCTCTTGGATCTTAAATGGTTGATAAATAGTGAAACTGAGACACAAACTGGGGCTTTGCAGCAGCAGACAGAATGGGAATCATTGCATCCTGCAGGGATTTTTATTACAGAATCAATTTCAGAAAATTTACAACTCAAAATTCACAAAAGCAAAGTGTGGGATTGCAAACTTGGAATGATTAGCCCAGGACTAAAGTTTAAAAGCTACAGATTGACATTCAGAAACAAGAGATGGCCTCACATCTTCAATTCTGTGATTGTCTGGCATCTCCTGCTCTGAATATTACAAAATCTCTGCCCCCTTCATGCGTCTGGAGACTTTGAAAGTTACGCAGACATTGGTAAAACTTTCCTTTATCTCAAGGCATCTCCTGTGAAATACTCAACTTCTGCAAAGAGACACAATCTAATTGACACTTTCTGAATCTCCTTTCAAACAACCTCCCAACCCCACTGTGCAGGATGCAGGAATGTCACCTTTTGTCACATTCCCCAACACAATTGTTGACACGTTTTCGGGACAGGAAAAGTAGATTCAACTGACAGATTCTGAGCCCCAGGTTGAATCTTTAAGATGTAAAAATGAACTGAAAGCCCAGGTCTCTCTGTTCCTGCATCCATTTTAACATTGACCCATTGATTTTAAATTGCTTCTCCTGTGTGTAAAATACCATCTATCAACTTCAGGTTTGAACATTAATAAGCGACTGAGCATCAACTGTGAAATATAGAAGGTAGTTCCAAACTAATATCACAGCTGGTGTGGCAAAGTGTTCCTGAATTTCACTCCGAAAAGTCTAAAACCCTAAACATTGTCTAAAATCCAATGTCCCCCAAGTCCTGTCCCCATCAAACACTCCCAGGACAGGTACAGCACAGGGTTAGGTACAGAGTATAGCTCCCTTGACACTGTCCCCATTAAACACTCCCAGGACAAATACAGCACGGGATTCAATACAGAGTAAAGGTCCCTCGACACTGTCTCCATCAAACACTCGCAGGACAAGGACAGCACAGGGTAAGATACAGAGTAAAGCTCCCTCGATACTGTCCCCATCAAACAAACCAAGGACAGATGCAGCACGGGGTTCGATACAGAGTAAATCTCCCTCTGCACTGTCCCCAACAAACACTCCCAGGACAGGTACAGCACGGGGTTAGATACAGATTAAAGCTCACTGTACACTGGCCCCATCAAACAGTCCCAGAACAGATACAGCACGGGGTTAGATACAGAGTAAAGCTCCCTCTACACTGTCCCCATCAAACAAACCAAGGACAGGTACAGCACGGGTTTAGATACAGAGTAAAGCTCCCTCGATACTGTCCCCATCAAACACTCCCAGGACAGGGACAGCATGGGTTAGATACAGAGTAAAGCTCCCTCTGCACTATCCCCATCAAACACTCCAAGAACAGATACAGCAGGGGGTTAGATACAGAGTAAATCTCCATCTACACTGTCCCCATCAAACACTTCTGGAACAGATACAGCACGGGGTGAGATACAGATTAAATCTCCCTCTACACTGTCCCCATCAAACTCGCCCAGCACAGGTACAGCACGTGATTAGATACAGAGTAAAGCTCCCTCGACACTGTCCCCATCAAACACTCCCACGACAGATACAGCAAGTGGTTAGATATAGAGTAAAGCTCCCACTTCACTGTCCTCATCAAACACTCCCAGGACAGGTACAGCACAGGGATAGATACAGAGTAAAGCTCCCTATACACTGTACCCATCATATAATCCAATGACAGATACAGCATGGTGCTAGATTAAAGGAAAAGCTGCCTCCACATTGTGCACATCAAACAGACCCAGGACAGGTACAGCACGGGGTTAGATACAGCTCAAATCTTCCTCTACATTTTGCCCCATCATTGTGTGTGTGCGTGTGTGTGTGTGTGTGCGAGAGAGAATGTGTGTGTGAGAGAGAGTGTGTGCGAGAGAGAGAGTGTGTGCGTGAGAGAGAGTGTGTGCGTGAGAGAGAGTGTGTGTGAGAGAGAGAGTGTGTGCGAGAGAGGGAGCGTGTGCGAGAGAGGGAGCGTGTGCGTGAGAGAGAGTGTGTGTGTGAGAGAGAGAGAGACTGTGTGAGAGACAGAGTGTGTGCGTGAGAGAGAGTGTGTGCGTGAGAGAGAGTATATGTTTGTGAGAGTGTGTATATGTGAGAGAGTGTGTGTGTGTGAGAGAGAGTACATGTTTGAGAGAGAGTGTATATGTGTGAGAGAGAGAGTGTGTGCCTGAGAGTGTGTGTGCGACAGAGAGTGTGTGTGCGAGAGAGAGTGTGTGCGAGAGAGAGTGTGTGCGAGAGAGAGTGTGTGCGAGAGAGAGTGTGTGCGAGAGAGAGTGTGTGCGAGAGAGAGTGTGTGCGAGAGAGAGTGTGTGCGAGAGAGAGTGTGTGCGAGAGAGAGTGTGTGCGAGAGAGAGTGTGCGAGAGAGAGTGTGCGCGAGAGAGAGTGTGTGCGAGAGAGAGTGTGTGCGAGAGAGAGAGTGTGTGCGAGAGAGAAAGTGTGTGCGAGAGAGAGAGTGTGTGCGAGAGAGAGAGTACATGTTTGAGAGAGAGTGTGTGTGTGAGAGAGAGTGTGTGTGTGTGAGAGAGAGTGTGTGTGTGAGAGAGAGTGTGTGTGAGAGAGAGAGTGTGTGTGAGAGAGAGAGAGTGTGTGTGTGAGAGAGAGTGTGTGTGAGAGAGAGAGTGTGTGTGAGAGAGAGAGAGTGTGTGTGTGAGAGAGAGTGTCTGTGTGAGAGAGAGAGTGTGTGTGTGTGAGAGAGTGTGTATGTGTGTGAGAGAGTGTGTGTGTGTGAGAGAGAGTGTCTGTGTGAGAGAGTGTCTGTGTGAGAGAGAGAGTGTGTGTGTGTGAGAGAGTGTGTATGTGTGTGAGAGAGTGAGTGTATGTGTGTGAGAGAGTGAGTGTATGTGTGTGAGAGAGTGTGTGTGTGTGAGAGAGAGTGTCTGTGTGAGAGAGTGTCTGTGTGAGAGAGAGAGTGTGTGTGTGTGAGAGAGTGTGTATGTGTGTGAGAGAGAGTGTATGTGTGTGAGAGAGTGAGTGTATGTGTGTGTGAGAGACTGAGTGCATGTGTGTGTGTGTGAGAGAGAGTGTATGTGTGAGAGAGTGAGTGTATGTGTGTGAGAGAGTGTGTGTATGTGTGTGAGAGAGTGAGTGTATGTGTGTGAGAGAGTGAGTGTATGTGTGTGAGAGAGTGAGTGTATGTGTGTGAGAGAGTGAGTGTATGTGTGTGAGAGAGTGAGTGTGTGTGTGTGAGAGAGAGTGAGTGTATGTGTGTGAGAGAGTGAGTGTATGTGTGTGAGAGAGTGAGTGTATGTGTGTGAGAGAGTGAGTGTATGTGTGTGAGAGAGTGAGTGTATGTGTGTGAGAGAGTGAGTGTATGTGTGTGAGAGAGTGAGTGTATGTGTGTGAGAGAGTGAGTGTATGTGTGTGAGAGAGTGAGTGTTGTGTGTGTGAGAGAGTGAGTGTATGTGTGTGTGTGAGAGACTGAGTGCATGTGTGTGAGAGTGTGTCAGTGAGAGAGAATGCATGGGTGAGAGTGTGTGAGCGTGAAAGTGTGTGTGAGAGAATGTGTGAGAGAGAGAAAGTGTGTGTGAGAGAAAGTGTGTGTGACAGAGAGAAAGAGTGTGTGTGACAGAGAAAAAGAGCATGTGTGTGAGTGAGAGAGGGCGTAAGAGATAGTGTATGTGTGTGTGAGAGACAGAGAGAGCATGTGTGTGTGTGTGTGTGTGTGTGTGTCTGAGAGTGTGTAAGGAGAGCGTGTGTGTGACCTGATCTTCCTCTACAGTCTATCAGTAACTGAAACACGGGATTAGATGCAAAGTAAAGCTCCCTCGACACTGTTCCCATCAAACACTCCCAGGAAAGGTACAGGTACAGCACAGAGTTCGATACAGAGTAAAGTTCTCTCTACACTGTTCCCATCAAACACTCCCAGGACAGACACAGCACAGAGTTCGATACAGAGTAAAGCTCCCTCGTCACTGTCCCCATCCAACACACCCAGGACAGGTACAGCACAGGGTTAGATACAGAGTAAAGCTCCCTCGTCACTGTCCCCATCCAACACACCCAGGACAGACACAGCACAGGGTTAGATACAGAGTAAAGCTCCCTCGTCACTGTCCCCATCAAACACTTCCAGGACATATACAGCACGGGGCTAGATAGAGAGTAAAGCTTCCTCTACACTGTCCCCATGAAACACACACAGGACAGGTACAGCACGGGGTTAGATACAGATAAAGCTCCCTCTACACTGTCACTATCAAATAACTATCAAATCTCCACATCATGACGATCAAATATTCCATTGACAGATACAGCATGGGGATAGATACAGGGAAAAGCTGCCCCACATCAAACACACCCAGGACAGGTACAGCATCGGGTGAGATACAGAGAGAGAGTGTGTGTGTGAGAGAGAGAGAGAGTGTGAGTGTGAGTGTGTGTGTGTGTGTGTGTGTGTGTGTGTGTGTGTGTGTGTGTGTGTGTGAGATAGTATGTGTGTGTCTGAGAGCGTGAGAGAGTGTGTGTGAGAGACAGAGAGTGTGTGTGAGAGACAGAGAGTGTGTGTGAGCGAGACAGAGAGTGTGTGTGAGAGACAGAGAGTGTGTGTGAGCGAGACAGTGAGTGTGTGAGCGAGACAGAGAGTGTGTGTGAGAGACAGAGAGTGTGTGTGAGCGAGACAGAGAGTGTGTGTGAGAGACAGAGAGTGTGTGTGAGCGAGACAGTGAGTGTGTGAGCGAGACAGAGAGTGTGTGTGAGACAGAGAGTGTGTGTGTGAGAGACAGAGTTTGTGTGAGAGACAGAGAGTGTGTGTGAGCGAGACAGAGAGTGTGTGTGAGCGAGACAGAGAGTGTGTGTGAGCGAGACAGAGAGTGTGTGTGAGCGAGACAGAGAGTGTGTGTGAGCGAGACAGAGAGTGTGTGTGAGCGAGACAGAGAGTGTGTGTGAGAGACAGAGAGTGTGTGTGAGAGACAGTGAGTGTGTGAGCGAGACAGAGAGTGTGTGTGAGCGAGACAGAGAGTGTGTGTGAGCGAGACAGAGAGTGTGTGTGAGCGAGACAGAGAGTGTGTGTGAGAGACAGAGAGTGTGTGTGAGAGACAGAGAGTGTGTGTGAGAGACAGTGAGTGTGTGAGTGCGTGCGAGTGAGTGAATGTGAGTGTGTGTGAGAGTGTGTGAGGGAGTATTCATGTGTGTGTTGATGAGAGTGTGTTAAAGTGAGTGTTTATGAGAGTGAGTGTGTGTGTGAGCAAGTGTGCAAGAGGGAGTGTGTAAAAGTGAGTATGTGTGTAATGTGTGTGAGACTGAGTAAGTGTATAAGAGTGAGTGAGTGCTGGCGGGAGAGTGCAGGAGTGTTAAGTTTCAGTTTATTTACGAGTGTCACAAGTAGGGTTACATTAACACTGCAATGAAGTTACTGTGAGAATCCCCTAGTCGTCACACTCCAGTGCCTATTCGGGTTACACTGAGGGAGAATTTAGAATGCAGGAAGCTCTCAATGGAAACTGCTTCCAATTATTCCCCAATACAATTGTTCGCACTTTACTGTGAACTACATTCCACTGACATTCCCAAAGCAGCCACAGAAAAGTGACTGGTTATTTTAAACATTGAAACTGAACTATATTAACTTACGATTCACTCACATTGTACAGAAATGTTGCCCCTGTGGGATGACAGTTTGGGAGTAACATTGCAACATTAAGGTCCCCTGCGTATTGTGTTTGACAACATTTGCAGCATTTCCAAAATATCAGCGACATTGCTGTGTGTATTGTGTGAATCAAGCTGTGAAATATCCACACATATTGAACTCCCACTGCTGCTGCCTTTTCATCATTTATAAACACACAAACTAGAAGCAGGAGGAGGCCATTCGGCCCTTCCAGCCTGCTCCAACATTCATTATGATCATGGCTGATCATCAAATTCAACATCCTGATCCCACTTTAGCCCCAAGAGCTCCATCCAATTGCTGGATAAAA